>NC_136270.1:28486528-28719028 GCF_964187855.1 Myxine glutinosa | reverse complement strand
CACTGGGCCCCACATAAGCCCCCAGTATGGGCCCCTGGCAAAATGACAAAAAAATTACATTGTCTTTCACATTACTCTTATCCGTGTTTATTATCCATGTTTTATGATATTTTTATTTCATTTTTCAACTTCAAATGACCTTAAGGTTTACTGTTCAAGCTGTCTTGGTTCTGCAAGCTACAACGCTGTTTGCCAATGCCTCGAAATCATTCGCAACCTCCCGTGTATTGTAGTTTTATGCGAGAACATTCTCAAAACTGCGGTTTGTCAAAAGTCAACTTTTCTGAGATGTTCAGAGGAAATAGAATTACTAAAGGAAGTTGGCAATGAGGCAGTTTACAAGAAACTTCCTGATAAGTCTTCAGAAATGAAAAGAATGCTAATGTTATGATCTGGGTGGTGGTGCATGGCCGTTCATAGTTGGTGGAGTGATCCCTTTGGTTTATTCCGATAACTAGCGAGACTCCGACACACTAACTAGTTACGTAACCCTGGTGTGACCGGCAGACTAACTTCAGGAGATCCACAGATGGAACTAGAACGGTACTCATTAGAGAGCATACCTCGCCTAGTTGGCCATATCACTCAATGGTGAAGAATCACTTAAAAAATTAAATAATTCTCATATACGAATCCATATTCAGATCTTCACCAACATCCAATCGATTCTTCCTTGTCACACACACACATGTCCAACAAGTTTCGTCCAAATCCATCCATAACTTTTTGAGATATCCTGCTATGTATCGTTTTTGGCCCTATCTCCCACTGGTGAAGAATCACTTAAAAATTAAATAATTCTCATATCCGAATCCATATTCAGATCTTCACCAAAATCGAATCTATTTGTCCTTGTCAGACCAAACAAACACATGCGGTCCACCAAGTTTCTTCCAAATCCATCCACAACTTTTTGAGGTCTGGTAAAAACAATAAAAGGTGAAAACAGAACCTCCATCCACCTTTGGTGGCAGGCATATTACAAAATAATATTTGTATTACAAAAAACTTAAAATTACAAAAATTTACAAATTACAAAAAAATACAAATTGAGTTATTAGGGCGGGCATATTACAAAAAAAAAAAATATAGAAAATAAAATCAAGTGCTGAATTTACACAGGAGCTGGCACAGATATCAGAGGTTCATGTGGAATCATCTACGTTACTTATGCAAGATATCAAAGATATCGAGTTGCTGTCAGAAAGCCCTTTCTGGGTAAAGGTCAAAAAGCCAAGAAACTGGGAGATGCCAAAGAACATTTTTCAAACAATATATATATATATATACAGTCACGTGAAAAAGTAAGTACACCCCATGTAAAGTTTTGACTTTTTCAACATATTTCAACATACAGCTATTTGATCTTCATTTCAACAATATTGATAGATAAAGGTGATATAATATAACAAATATCATGAAACATTTACATTTTGTAGTCCATTGTATAATTTAAATAAACATCAATGCAAATTTCGCACATGGAAAAAGTAAGTACACCCTTGGCTCTAATAGGTGGTGTTGCCCACTTTGGTAGAAACAACCTCAAGTAGGCGTTTCTTATAACTGTCTACCAGTCTCTGACATCGACTGGGAGAATTTTTTGCACACTCCTCCATGCAGAATTCTTTCAGCTGTGCGATGTTTGAGGGGTTTCTTGCATGTACAGCTCGTTTCAAATCCCACCACAACATCTCGATGAGATTTAGATCCGGGCTTTGACTTAGCCATTCCAGAACCCTCAATTTCTTTCTTTTCAGCCATTCCTTGGTGGATTCACTGGTATGTTTAGGGTCATTGTCATGTTGCAGGGTCCACCTTCGGTTGAGCTTCAACTTTTCCGACAGATGGCCTCACATTATCCTCAAGCACCCTCTGGTACAATGAAGAATTCATTGTCGATTCTATGATGGTGAGCTGCCCAGGCCCTGATGCAGCAAAGCTGCCCCAAACCATAATATTTCCACCACCATGCTTTACAGTTGGTATCAGGTTCTTGTGGTCAAATGCTGTCTTTGGTTTTCGCCAAACACGTCTTCTGGTACTGTGGCCAAATAGCTCTTCCTTTGACTCATCTGTCCAGAGCACATTGTTCCAGAAGTGCTGGTCTTTGCCTAGGTGTTCATTGGCAAACTTTAGTCTTACCCTGATGTTCCTTCTGGACAGCAAAGGTTTCCTCCTGGCACACCTCCCATGTAGATCAAATTTGTGCAGCCTCTTTCTAATGGTAGACTCATGCACTTTAACATCAACAGTGGCAAGAGATACCTGTAGGTCCCGTGATGACGTTCTGGGGTTCTTAGAGACTTCTTTCAGCATCTTGCGGTCTGCTCTCGGGCTGAACTTGCTGGGGCGGCCTGGCCTGAACAAGTTGGCAGTTGTTTGGAATCTTCACTTGAAGATGATCTTCCTGACAGTCGAATGATTGATTTCAAATTGTTTGGAGATCTTTATAAATCCCTTCCCAGACTCGTAGGCATCTAAAACCTTCTTTCTGAAGGCCTCAGAGAGCTCTTTTGATCTCGGCATGGTGACGCCGCACACTTCAACAACAAAGAGCAAACCAAACTAAATGTCTGAGGTTTAAATAAGACAGGTTCCTCGAAGATCCTCTCAAACGATGTTCTAATCATTTGCACCTGAGCTGGTGCACCTGATTCTAATTTTAGGTCTTTGAAGTAGTGATAAATGTAGGGGTGTACTTACTTTTTCCACATGCGAAATTTGCAATTATGTTTATTTAAATTATACAATGGACTACACAATGTAAATGTTTCATGATATTTGTTATATTATATCACCTTTATCTATCAATATTGTTGAAATGAAGATCAAATAGCTATGTTGAAAAAGTAAAAACTTTATATGGGGTGTACTTACTTTTTCACGTGAATGTAAAAACAGACTTGGCATTTAATATGGAATATTTTGTTTTTTCTTGACTTTTACTTGACTTGGTATATCAATCTCGTGAGTTTCTTTTACGCTTCGGTGATTTCTTTGTTAAAAGAACCATGTCACTGATTGTCTGCCGCAGCAAGAAGTCAATAACAGGATTATATCACAGGGGGCGTGACAAAATGTACGGACAGGTACATTTGAGGATTGGCTTCACAATCGGGTATATAAGGGTTGTTGCGTTCTGTACTAGTGGAAAACAACTGCTGCACGTCTACAAAAGTTATTGCTGCTTCCCCTGGACATGGTCCGTCAACTCGACAATGCTGTTTGTCATTTAGTGGTGGCTTTACGAAATTCCGGCATGAAACAGCGTGCTATTGCTCGGCATTATGGCATCACTCAAGGTCAAGTGTCAAAGATCCTGAAATGAAATGCTCAGAGGGGTGGCCCTACTCCAATACCGAGGTCAGGACGTCCCCGCAGAACCACAGGGAGGGATGATCGCCAGCTGCACCGGTTAGTCCGCAATGGCCGTACCAAGTCAGCTAATCGGCTTAGGGCTGAGTGGCAGCAACTGACAAATGTGCCTGTATCCAGAAGGCTTGTCAACCAACGACTGGTTCAAGCAGGCTCTCGTGCCAGGCGTCCCCTGAGAAAGCCACGTCTGACCAGACAACACCACCAGCACCGATTGCAGTGGGCCAGAGAGCACCGTCAATGGCAGCCAGGACACTGGAATCACGTGATCTTCAGTGACAAGTCTAGATTTCTGGTCTATGGTCAATATGGCCGCGTCCGAGTGCGCAGACAAGTGCATGAAGCCTACAACGAAGATTGTATAGTACCAAGAGTCCAAGCTGGAGGTGGTGGGGTGACCCTTTGGGCTGCTTTTCATGCAGGGGGCAAAACTGACCTGGTTGTTCTGAATGGAAACCTGAACCAGTTCAAGCACAGGGCCATTCTGGAAGAAACATTGCTTCCATTTGTTCGTGCAGCCTTTCGAGGAAACTTTGTCTTCCAAGATGACAATGCACGGCCTCATCGTGCTCGCATGATCCAACACTTTCTTGCTGACCCTTGGTGTAGAGCATATTGAGTGGCCTGCCATGTCCCCGGATATGAATCCGATAGAGAACTTGTGGGCAGAATTAACACGTCAAATCGAAAACTTGGACCAGCAGCCTGCCTCTGTGCGTGAATTGCAGCAGGCTATTGTAACTGCATGGCAAGCGATTCCTGTCCAAACCTTGGCAAATCTCGTGAACAGCATGCCTCAACGTCTACGTGCTCTCCTGAATGCTCGTGGGGGTTACACGAAGTACTGAACTGTAATTTTACTGTCCGTAATCCCAGTCGTAATTTAACTTTTGTTTTTGTTAAAAAAAATTTTTGACTAATGTGCAAAATAATGAGATACTTCTGGAAAACGCACAGAAGTTTAACACAGTACTGTCCGTGAATTGAGTTCGATATCAGTTTACATCACTTTCACGGATCAATTTATTTGCTTTGAAATGTCAAATGTGGTTTTTGTTTCTTTTAAAGGTCACATTAACAAAATCTTGAATAATTTCAACATAATTCCAATGAACTTTTGGTTCTAAGTCATCTTGAAAAGTAAGTTCACCCCCACAAAAAAAATATTCCATATTAAATGCCAAGTCTGTATAACTCAGTTTTAAGAAATCAAAAAAAAAAATCTATTTTTTTATAAATGGCCCCCTAAAAGTCCTGATCTCTACCTCATCCAAGTGGTCTGGGATTATCGGGACATCACAAAAAACGAAGAAACAAAATCAAAATGAGAAACATTGCAGAATATATGGAGCAACCTCCCAATGGGATTTCTCCAGAAATTGCAGCGAAGCATTCCAAAACGGAAATCCACCATTTTACATGAAAAAGGTGGTCACATGTAATTTGAAATTTTATACATTAATGTTGTAAAATACAATTCATTTTGTTTCTTTAACAAATTATGATCATTATAAGGTCTTTTATTCTTCAAATTATTCCAATGTGACAATAAAAATGTTTATTTTCAAGGTGGCCTTTGACTTTTGCACAATAGTGTAAATACGGTAGTTTTCAGCACGTTAAAATGAGAATGCTTATAAAGTGAGTTTTTGCGGTGCAAATAAGAGAGAGCATTAAAATAACATTTCAATAAAGTAAATGCGGCTGAGCATGTGATGTTTATCAAATCATTACCTCCGCCACCGAAGAAAATCATTTCACCCTTGTCTATTTATTTGTTTTTCTTCCTGTTTGTCGGTCTGTGAACAGGATATATCAAAAGGTAGTGCATGGATTTAGCTGAAATTTGGTGGACAGGTTGGGTGGTGTGTGATGAGGAAGAATTGATTCGATTTTGGTGAAGATCCGAATTCGGATCCGGCCAGTAGAATTTTTTGTGATTCTTCACCATTGAGAGATAGGGCCAAAAACGATATATATAGCAGGATATCTCAAAAAGCCATGGACGGATTCGGACGAAACTTGGTGGACAGCTTGGCTGTATGACAAGCACTAATCGAATCGATTTTGTTGAAGATCCGGATCCGAGGTCGAGGTGGAGGCTCCTGGAAGTGCTGGTACTGGTACAGTAAACGGAACAGGGTGCAGCAGTACAGACAAGGGTAAACACCAACAGGAGAGAAAAGGGAAACACCAAGAATAGAGAACAGGGGAAACACCAAAAGTAGAGAACAGGGGAAACGCCAACAGAAGAGAACAGGGGAAACACCAAAAGTAGAGAACAGGGGAAACGCCAACAGTAGAGAACAGGGGAAACACCAAAAGTAGCGAACAGGGGAAACACCAACAGTAGAGAACAGGGGAAACGCCAAAAGTAGCGAACAGGGGAAACACCAACAGTAGAGAACAGGGGAAACGCCAACAGTAGAGAACAGGGGAAACGCCAACAGAAGAGAACAGGGGAAACACCAAAAGTAGAGAACAGGGGAAACACCAACAGCAGAGAACAGGGGAAACACCAACAGCAGAGAACAGGGGAAACAACAACAGTAGAGAACAGGGGAAACACCAACAGTAGGGAACAGGGGAAACACCAACAGCAGAGAACAGGGGAAACACCAACAGCAGAGAACAGGGGAAACGCCAACAGTAGAGAACAGGGGAAACGCCAACAGTAGAGAACAGGGGAAACGCCAACAGTAGAGAACAGGGGAAACGCCAACAGTAGAGAACAGGGGAAACGCCAACAGAAGAGAACAGGGGAAACGCCAACAGTAGAGAACAGGGGAAACGCCAACAGTAGAGAACAGGGGAAACGCCAACAGTAGAGAACAGGGGAAACGCCAACAGAAGAGAACAGGGGAAACGCCAACAGTAGAGAACAGGGGAAACGCCAACAGTAGAGAACAGGGGAAACGCCAACAGAAGAGAACAGGGGAAACGCCAACAGTAGAGAACAGGGGAAACGCCAACAGTAGAGAACAGGGGAAACGCCAACAGAAGAGAACAGGGGAAACGCCAACAGAAGAGAACAGGGGAAACGCCAACAGTAGAGAACAGGGGAAACGCCAACAGTAGAGAACAGGGGAAACGCCAACAGTAGAGAACAGGGGAAACGCCAACAGAAGAGAACAGGGGAAACGCCAACAGTAGAGAACAGGGGAAACGCCAACAGTAGAGAACAGGGGAAACGCCAACAGAAGAGAACAGGGGAAACGCCAACAGTAGAGAACAGGGGAAACGCCAACAGTAGAGAACAGGGGAAACGCCAACAGTAGAGAACAGGGGAAACGCCAACAGAAGAGAACAGGGGAAACGCCAACAGTAGAGAACAGGGGAAACGCCAACAGTAGAGAACAGGGGAAACGCCAACAGTAGAGAACAGGGGAAACGCCAACAGTAGAGAACAGGGGAAACGCCAACAGTAGAGAACAGGGGAAACGCCAACAGAAGAGAACAGGGGAAACGCCAACAGTAGAGAACAGGGGAAACGCCAACAGTAGAGAACAGGGGAAACGCCAACAGTAGAGAACAGGGGAAACACCAACAGTAGAGAACAGGGGAAACGCCAACAGTAGAGAACAGGGGAAACACCAACAGTAGAGAACAGGGGAAACACCAACAGTAGAGAACAGGGGAAACACCAACAGTAGAGAACAGGGGAAACACCAACAGTAGAGAACAGGGGAAACACCAACAGTAGAGAACAGGGGAAACACCAACAGTAGAGAACAGGGGAAACACCAACAGTAGAGAACAGGGGAAACGCCAACAGTAGAGAACAGGGGAAACACCAACAGAAGAGAACAGGGGAAACGCCAACAGTAGAGAACAGGGGAAACGCCAACAGTAGAGAACAGGGGAAACGCCAACAGAAGAGAACAGGGGAAACGCCAACAGTAGAGAACAGGGGAAACGCCAACAGTAGAGAACAGGGGAAACACCAACAGCAGAGAACAGGGGAAACACCAACAGCAGAGAACAGGGGAAACAACAACAGTAGAGAACAGGGGAAACACCAACAGTAGGGAACAGGGGAAACACCAACAGCAGAGAACAGGGGAAACACCAACAGCAGAGAACAGGGGAAACGCCAACAGTAGAGAACAGGGGAAACGCCAACAGTAGAGAACAGGGGAAACACCAACAGTAGAGAACAGGGGAAACGCCAACAGTAGAGAACAGGGGAAACACCAACAGCAGAGAACAGGGGAAACGCCAACAGTAGAGAACAGGGGAAACACCAACAGCAGAGAACAGGGGAAACGCCAACAGTAGAGAACAGGGGAAACACCAACAGCAGAGAACAGGGGAAACGCCAACAGTAGAGAACAGGGGAAACACCAACAGCAGCGAACAGGGGAAACACCAACAGCAGAGAACAGGGGAAACACCAACAGCAGAGAACAGGGGAAACACCAACAGCAGAGAACAGGGGAAACACCAACAGCAGAGAACAGGGGAAACGCCAACAGTAGAGAACAGGGGAAACACCAACAGCAGAGAACAGGGGAAACGCCAACAGTAGAGAACAGGGGAAACACCAACAGCAGAGAACAGGGGAAACGCCAACAGTAGAGAACAGGGGAAACACCAACAGCAGAGAACAGGGGAAACACCAACACCAGAGAACAGGGGAAACAACAACAGTAGAGAACAGGGGAAACACCAACAGTAGGGAACAGGGGAAACACCAACAGCAGAGAACAGGGGAAACACCAACAGTAGAGAACAGGGGAAACACCAACAGCAGGGAACAGGGGAAACACCAACAGCAGAGAACAGGGGAAACACCAACAGTAGGGAACAGGGGAAACACCAACAGTAGAGAACAGGGGAAACACCAACCGTAGAGAACAGGGGAAACACCAACCGTAGAGAACAGGGGAAACACCCACCGTAGAGAACAGGGGAAACACCAACAGTAGACAACAGGGGGAAACACCAACAGTAGGGAACAGGGGAAACAACAACAGTAGAGAACAGGGGAAACACCAACAGTAGGGAACAGGGGAAACACCAACAGCAGAGAACAGGGGAAACACCAACAGTAGGGAACAGGGGAAACACCAACAGTAGAGAACAGGGGAAACACCAACCGTAGAGAACAGGGGAAACACCAACCGTAGAGAACAGGGGAAACACCAACAGTAGACAACAGGGGAAACACCAACAGTAGGGAACAGGGGAAACACCAACAGTAGAGAACAGGGGAAACACCAACAGCAGAGAACAGGGGAAACACCAACAGCAGAGAACAGGGGAAACACCAACAGCAGAGAACAGGAGAAACACCAACAGTAGGGATCAGGGGAAACACCAACAGTAGGGAACAGGGGAAACACCAACAGTAGACAACAGGGGAAACACCAACAGTAGGGAACAGGGGAAACACCAACAGTAGGGAACAGGGGAAACACCAACAGTAGGGAACAGGGGAAACACCAACAGTAGGGAACAGGGGAAACACCAACAGCAGAGAACAGGGGAAACACCAACAGCAGAGAACAGGGGAAACACCAACAGCAGAGAACAGGGGAAACACCAACAGCAGAGAACAGGAGAAACACCAACAGTAGGGAACAGGGGAAACACCAACAGTAGGGAACAGGGGAAACACCAACAGTAGAGAACAGGGGAAACACCAACAGTAGAGAACAGGGGAAACACCAACAGCAGAGAACAGGGGAAACACCAACAGCAGCGAACAGGGGAAACACCAACAGTAGAGAACAGGAGAAACACCAACAGTAGGGAACAGGGGAAACACCAACAGTAGGGAACAGGGGAAACACCAACAGTAGAGAACAGGGGAAACACCAACCGTCGAGAACAGGGGAAACACCAACCGTAGAGAACAGGGGAAACACCCACCGTAGAGAACAGGGGAAACACCAACAGTAGAGAACAGGGGAAACACCAACAGTAGGGAACAGGGGAAACACCAACAGTAGGGAACAGGGGAAACACCAACAGTAGGGAACAGGGGAAACACCAACAGTAGGGAACAGGGGAAACACCAACCGTAGAGAACAGGGGAAACACCAACAGTAGAGAACAGGGGAAACACCAACCGTAGAGAACAGGGGAAACACCAACCGTAGAGAACAGGGGAAACACCAACAGTAGAGAACAGGGGAAACACCAACAGTAGAGAACAGGGGAAACACCAACAGTAGAGAACAGGGGAAACACCAACAGTAGAGAACAGGGGAAACACCAACAGTAGAGAACAGGGGAAACACCAACAGTAGAGAACAGGGGAAACACCAACAGAAGAGAACAGGGGAAACACCAACAGTAGGGAACAGGGGAAACACCAACAGTAGGGAACAGGGGAAACACCAACAGTAGGGATCAGGGGAAACACCAACAGTAGAGAACAGGGGAAACACCAACAGTAGAGAACAGGGGAAACACCAACAAGGGAGAACAGGGGAAACACCAACAGTAGAGAACAGGGGAAACACCAACAGTAGAGAACAGGGGAAACACCAACAGTAGAGAACAGGGGAAACACCAACAGTAGAGAACAGGGGAAACACCAACAGTAGGGAACAGGGGAAATACAAACAGTAGAGAACAGGGGAAACACCAACAGTAGAGAACAGGGGAAACACCAACAGTAGGGAACAGGGGAAATACAAACAGTAGAGAACAGGGGAAACACCAACAGTAGGGAACAGGGGAAACACCAACAGAAGAGAACAGGGGAAACACCAACAGTAGGGAACAGGGGCAACACCAACAGAAGAGAACAGGGGAAACACCAACAGAAGAGAACAGGGGAAACACCAACAGTAGGGAACAGGGGAAACACCAACAGTAGGGAACAGGGGAAACACCAACAGTAGGGAACAGGGGAAACACCAACAGTAGGGAACAGGGGAAACACCAACAGTAGAGAACAGGGGAAACACCAACAGTAGAGAACAGGGGAAACGCCAAGAGTAGGGAACAGGGGAAACACCAACAGTAGCGAACAGGGGAAACACCAACATTACAGAACAGGGGAAACACAAACAGTAGAGAACAGGGGAAACACCAACAGTAGAGAACAGGGGAAACACCAACAGTAGGGAACAGGGGAAACACCAACAGTAGGGAACAGGGGAAACACCAACAGTAGGGAACAGGGGGAACACCAACAGAAGAGAACAGGGGAAACACCAACAGTGGGGAACAGGGGAAACACCAACAGTAGGGAACAGGGGAAACACCAACAGTAGAGAACAGGGGAAGCACAAACAGTAGAGAACAGGGGAAACACCAACAGCAGAGAACAGGGGAAACACCAACAGTAGCGAACAGGGGAAACACCAACATTAGAGAACAGGGGAAACACAAACAGTAGAGAACAGGGGAAACACCAACAGTAGGGAACAGGGGAAACACCAACAGAAGAGAACAGGGGAAACACCAATAGTAGGGAACAGGGGAAACACCAAAAGTAGGGAACAGGGGAAACACCAACAGTAGGGAACAGGGGAAACACCAACAGTAGAGAACAGGGGAAACACCAACAGTAGAGAACAGGGAAAATGCCAAGAGTAGGGAACAGGGGAAACACCAACAGTAGCGAACAGGGGAAACACCAACATTACAGAACAGGGGAAACACAAACAGTAGAGAACAGGGGAAACACCAACAGTAGAGAACAGGGGAAACACCAACAGTAGGGAACAGGGGAAACACCAACAGTAGAGAACAGGGGAAACACCAACAGTAGAGAACAGGGGAAACACCAACAGTAGAGAACAGGGGAAACACCAACAGTAGAGAACAGGGGAAACACAAACAGTAGAGAACAGGGGAAACACAAACACTAGAGAACAGGGGAAACACCAACAGTAGAGAACAGGGGAAACACCAACAGTAGTGAACAGGGGAAACACCAACAGCAGAGAACAGGGGAAACACCAACAGCAGAGAACAGGGGAAACAACAACAGCAGAGAACAGGGGAAACACCAACAGTAAGGAACAGGGGAAACACCAACAGTAGAGAACAGGGGAAACACCAACAGTAGAGAACAGGGGAAACAACAACCGAAGAGAACAGGGGAAACACCTACAGTAGTGAACAGGGGAAACACCAACAGTAGAGAACAGGGGAAACACCAACCGAAGAGAACAGGGGAAACACCAACCGAAGAGAACAGGGGAAACACCTACAGTAGAGAACAGGGGAAACACCTACAGTAGAGAACAGGGGAAACACCAACAGAAGAGAACAGGGGAAACACCTACAGTAGAGAACAGGGGAAACAACAACAGCAGAGAACAGGGGAAACACCAACAGTAAGGAACAGGGGAAACACCAACAGTAGAGAACAGGGGAAACACCAACAGTAGAGAACAGGGGAAACAACAACCGAAGAGAACAGGGGAAACACCTACAGTAGAGAACAGGGGAAACACCAACAGTAGAGAACATGGGAAACACCAACCGAAGAGAACAGGGGAAACACCAACCGAAGAGAACAGGGGAAACACCTTCAGTAGAGAACAGGGGAAACACCTACAGTAGAGAACAGGGGAAACACCAACAGAAGAGAACAGGGGAAACACCTACAGTAGAGAACAGGGGAAACACCAACAGTAGAGAACAGGGGAAACACCAACCGAAGAGAACAGGGGAAACACCAACCGAAGAGAACAGGGGAAACACCTACAGTAGAGAACAGGGGAAACACCTACAGTAGAGAACAGGGGAAACACCAACAGTAGAGAACAGGGGAAACACCAACAGTAGAGAACAGGGGAAACACCAACCGAAGAGAACAGGGGAAACACCAACCGTAGAGAACAGGGGAAACACCTACAGTAGAGAACAGGGGAAACACCAACAGTAGAGAACAGGGGAAACACCAACAGTAGAGAACAGGGGAAACAACAACCGTAGAGAACAGGGGAAACAACAACAGTAGAGAACAGGGGAAACACCAACCGTAGAGAACAGGGCAAACACCAACCGTGGAGAACAGAACTGTCCAGGCTGTATAGCTTGGATGGCATTTGCTACCTGAGGGTGACCCAGATTTTGCGGCTTTTAAAGCACCTAAAAACGAACTCAGCGTGGAAAATGGTTGCCTACTCTGGGGATGTCGTGTCGTGATCCCGAAAAATCTGCGTTCCAGGGTCATGGATGAAATCCATGACTGTCACCCCGGGATTGTGAAGATGAAGTCACTCGCCAGAAACTATGTGTGGTGGCCGAATCTTGATGCTGATATCGAACATCATGTTCGACATTGTTACCCCTGCCAGAGCACCTGGAATACACCTGCGAAAGCGCCACTGCATCCCTGGGAATGGCCCAGCGAACCGTGGCATCGCCTACATCTCGATTATGCCGGGCCTATTAACGGCAGCATGATTCTAATAATTACGGACGCGCACACAAAATGGATTGATGCCTATGTGACGCGTGGTACTACGTCAGCCATTGTCATCGAAAGACTCAGACGCTGTTTCGCCACTCATGGTCTGCCCAGGATGATCGTGAGTGCTAACAGTTCGTGTTTTTCCAGTACCGAGTTTGCCGAGTTCACACGTCGGAACGGCATCAAACATAAGTTTGTCAGCCCACATCACCAGGCTTCAAATGGCTTGGCCGGACGATCCGTGGGAATCATCAAATCAGGATTGCAGAAACTTCAGGAGGGAACCCTGGAAACAAAGCTTTCTCGTCTCCTGTTCAAATACCGCATCACGCCACAATAAACAACCGGTGCAGCTCCGTCTGAGTTATTGATGAAACGACACCTGAGATCGACACTTGACAATCTCAAACCAGACATATCATCAAATGTTTATCAGAGCCAGCTTAATCAAAAGTTGGTGCACGATAAGACGTCCAACAGTCGATGTATCAACATCGGAGATCCAGTGTTTGCCCGAAATTTCGGTGCAGGTGCGACGTGGCTACCGGGAGACATCATCGAGAAGCCAGGTCCACTGTCCTGTGTGATTCGCCTGCAGGACGGCCGCGAAATTCGTCGACATCAGGACCACATAACCTACCGTCACTGTGAGTCGATGGAGCCTGCAGCATCGTCACAGTCAGGACAACAGTTCGACCCGCCACTGCCGGAGATCGTCGTGGCCGCTCCAGCCGGCTCGGATGCCCCGAAAACCTCTGCGAACGCGACACCCTTCGTGGAGACCAAAGGAATCACCTCGGACTCTGTATCCACTGGTACACCGCGACCCAAAGGAATCACCTCGGACTCTGTATCCACTGGTACACCGCGACCCAAAGGAATCACCTCGGACTCGGTATCCACTGGTACACCGCGACGCTCAATGCGTGAGAGAAAAGCACCCGACCGGTTGAATCTTTGAAGATGTTTTTTTTCACGGTGACACATGTTCTATTTTCACGGTGACACATGTTCTATTTTCACGTATTTTCATTATTCTCATAATCGTTTGCACACATATTTTCACATGTTTTGGAAATGTTGCTTTTGAAATGTCAATTCTTGAAATCTAGCACGTATTGCTCTTGGTAATTTTGGACTTAAAGGGGAGGATGTCATGTATGAAGTGCAAATATTCACCGTTGTATCCCTACACCGTGACCGCATTGTATCCCTACACCGTGACCGCATTGTATCCCTACGCCAGAGCTCGGATGGCGCTGAGGTTAATCGGGCCTGTATCGGCAGCGTGAATAAACGTGTACGACAATTGATCGTAGTTTGACCGAGATACCTTACAAGTATCTAGTCAATAATCTAACCTAGCATCTAGTCAAGAATCTAACCTAGTATCTTGTCAAGAATCGAACCTAGTATGTAGTCAATAATCTAACCTAGTATCTAGTCAAGAATCTAACCTAGTATCTAGTCAATAATCTAACCTAGTATCTAGTCAATAATCTAACCTAGTATCTAGTCAAGAATCTAACCTATCGAACCTATGTAGTCAAGAATCTAACCTAGTATCTTGTCAAGAATCGAACCTAGTATCTAGTCAAGAATCTAACCTAGTATCTAGTCAAGAATCTAACCTAGTATCTAGTCAAGAATCTAACCTAGTATCTTGTCAAGAATCGAACCTAGTATCTTGTCAAGAATCGAACCTAGTATGTAGTCAAGAATCTAACCTAGTATCTAGTCAAGAATCTAACCTAGTATCTAGTCAAGAATCTAACCTAGTATCTTGTCAAGAATCTAACCTAGTATCTTGTCAAGAATCTAACCTAGTATCTTGTCAAGAATCTAACCTAGTATCTTGTCAAGAATCTAACCTAGTATGTAGTCAAGAATCTAACCTAGTATCTAGTCAAGAATCTAACCTAGTATCTAGTCAAGAATCTAACCTAGTATCTTGTCAAGAATCTAACCTAGTATCTTGTCAAGAATCTAACCTAGTATCTTGTCAAGAATCTAACCTAGTATCTTGTCAAGAATCTAACCTAGTATCTTGTCAAGAATCTAACCTAGTATCTTGTCAAGAATCTAACCTAGTATGTAGTCAAGAATCTAACCTAGTATCTAGTCAAGAATCTAACATAGTATCTAGTCAAGAATCTAACCTAGTATCTTGTCAAGAATCTAACTTAGTATCTTGTCAAGAATCTAACCTAGTATCTAGTCAAGAATCTAACCTAGTATCTTGTCAAGAATCTAACCTAGTATCTTGTCAAGAATCTAACCTAGTATCTTGTCAAGAATCGAACCTAGTATGTAGTCAAGAATCTAACCTATCGAACCTATGTAGTCAAGAATCTAACCTAGTAGCTTGTCAAGAATCTAACCTAGTATGTAGTCAAGAATCTAACCTAGTATCTTGTCAAGAATCGAACCTAGTATGTAGTCAAGAATCTAACCTAGTATCTTGTCAAGAATCGAACCTAGTATGTAGTCAAGAATCTAACCTAGTATCTAGTCAAGAATCTAACCTAGTATCTAGTCAAGAATCTAACCTAGTATCTAGTCAAGAATCTAACCTAGTATCTAGTCAAGAATCTAACATAGTATCTAGTCAAGAATCTAACCTAGTATCTAGTCAAGAATCGAACCTAGTATGTAGTCAAGAATCGAACCTAGTATCTAGTCAGAATCTAACATAGTATCTAGTCAAGAATCTAACCCAGTATCTAGTCAAGAATCTAACATAGTATCTAGTCAAGAATCGAACCTAGTATCTAGTCAAGAATCTAACCTAGTATCTAGTCAAGAATCTAACATAGTATCTAGTCAATAATCTAAACCGGACTATACAGCTTCAAGGTAAGTGAGCTATCCTGTCAAGATTATATGATTGATGATGATGTCCAATACATATAATGAAAATCCCATTGGCTGCCATAAGGAATTTTGTAAGGGGTAGTAGTAGTTAACCTCTGTGTGATTTAGACCACGGTATTCGGCTGTGCTCTATATTCTGATTGAAGAATTGTTTTCTTAGTCATAGAATTGACATGGTGTGGCATCTGTCAATTGTCACCACTTGCTCATACACCCAATTTGGCCTCACTTGTGAAGAGGTATTTCAAATGATGTTAATCTAGATGAGTAATAGGAGTCCACATCCATCCTTGACATTACTGCGGAATACCAGCCGAGGTCCTCACTTTTCTTCTTTCTTTCTTTTTCTTCTGCCCTCAATTTATTTGCTTTTAAATTTGTTTTCTCCACGACCACTTGAGCGGCGATAGACACGAAACTTTCAACATAGTTGAAACGTCCACCCACGGATAATTTTTTTTTTTTTTTTTTTAACCAAAGTTACATGATTGGTTGATGGAAAATGCAGCCGGCGTTCCAAAAAATCCGTTTTCTGTAAGCATGGGTTGCAGGGTGTTTCACGGATCAGGAATAAACGGATTCGATCTCGCTTCGCTTGGCCTCGGCCAAATTACATTCATTCAGGCCTGGCACTGCAATTGAACACAAATGGACAATGGAGTGTAGTGATCATGATGAGACAAAAAAACTTTGAATGAGATTAAAATTATAATATGGGTGAAAATGTCGTATCGAACTCGACCGAGTGCTTTGAGTGGTAAAATGTCGAGTCTTTGTCGATTTGCAAGGTCTCACATCAGAGTGTTGTAGAAAAAAAGATATGGTCCTCTCCTCAACTCTCGTAGCTCAAAATACGAGCTGTTCTGTTGATGGACCAATGTGAAGTCTTTTGTCGTGATGCCCTCTGGTGTAGTCGTGTCGCATAGCATCATGCAATGGATGTGGATAATGTGACGAGGTTATCGTCAGAGAAACTTAACCCCGCGGGATGAAAAGGCCATCTACTGTTTTTTTTTCAAATGCTGGGTCAACACTTAAGGTAGTTACAAACTTGAAAAGATCCTTTGTAGCTATAATCAATGAAGACTAGACATTGCTCGAAGGAACTTTTATTTAGACAATCTCTGATTTTACAAAACAACCACCGAAGGTTCTCATTATCATCCATGGTCACAATACCACGGTGGCAGAAAGATAAAATAATTTGGGGCAAGGTGGCCGACGATGAGAGTGAGGAGGTAGATATGTTTCCCAACAGATTCATGGGATGGTCTACCTGGAAAGGTGGTGGTAGCAGAGATTATGGATAGGTATAAAACTGGGATTGGATAGGTACCGAGAAGCAGTGGAGTGAGAGGAATTTTGAGTTTCGTCCAGATAGCACAGACCTGATGAGCCTAATGGCCGCCACTCCTACGGCAGATAGGTATAAAACTGGATTTGGATAGGTACCAAGAGGTAGTGGAGTTAGAGGAGTTATGAGTTTGGTCTGGAAAGCACAGACCTGATGAGCCTCATGACCGCCACTCTTACGGTCGATAGGTATAAAACTGGAATTGGATAGGTACCGAGAAGTCGTGGAGTTAGAGGAGGTTTGAGTTTGGTCTGGATAGCACAGACCTGATGAGCCTAATGGCCACCCCCTTCTGTGATGAAGGGTTTTGAGTTAGGGTCTGGATAACACAGACCTGATGAGCCTAATGGCCGCCACTCCTACGGCAGATAGGTATAAAACTGGAATTGGATAGGTGTTACGTGGTCCCCTCGGTGACCCCCGGACCGCGAGAGGAACTTCGCCAGAAAGTAATAGTATATATGCGCTTTCGCAACGCAATCCCTATGAATTCCACCCAAGAGAAACTGATGTTCAATGATATATTTCCAGGGTAAGGATATCATACGATTTCAATGATACAATCACGGATATTCCCCAAGCAATCAACAACAAACAACCATCAACAATTCCCAATCCACAATCAATTCCCTATATGATTAAGATGGCCATCTTATATATGTGTGTCCACTTCTGTACTCACGACCCCCTTTTGGTCTCTGCCCCTCACAATGTCTCTGGGCCCCTCCTGACCAAGATGCTGGTCGGCGTCGCCGCACTCGGGCGGTTGAACGAACCCCGGGTGGACGTGTTTCCACCGGGCAGGTATCGTACCAGGCACCGCGGCTGCAGCCCCTCGTGGCCACGCGAAGCGGGTACGGTAAAGCAAGCCAAAAGCCCCACGCCGCTTGCAAGGCGTGTTAGGCCCCAACGTGCGACCCGTACGCGTCTGTTTAGATGGTGCCGCGAACGGTGCCAGACGCGGGGTCGATGCACGGCCCCACGTCAACTTGACGTCTCCACCGGGTAGGTACACGTCCCAGTAACTCCTCTCGCCAGACGGGCTTCGGAACGCCGCTTTTCCACGCAGCGCAAGGTCGATCCCACCTTTCGTCGGAGCGGGGCGAGGAAGAATAATACTCGTCGCTTTTCTTCCTCGTGTCTTTTTCTCTTCCGTTTCCGGTCACTTCCGTTTCCGGACACTTTTCAGAAGGGCTCCTGACCCTCCAACCACAACAACCCTTAATCTAATACACATGGATAAGCAAAGACCTGAATGGTAATTCACATACATTCACATAAATATGTAACACTCCCCCCCTTCAAGAAAGAAAGTTTAAACCCAGCGAAAACTTTCTTTGCCGGCCAATTTGGAGAAACAAACCAGATAACTCAACCCCCCCCCACATTATCAGTTCCCCCCGGGCACAGTTATCACTTAAAAATAAAGCAACCAAAATTTCACCACAACCCCCCCAGATTAACTCACTCTGGACAAAGCGTCCGCCACGACATTGTCCCGGCCCCGTACATGTTCAATTTCCAAGTTGAACCCCTGCAAAGCCAAACTCCATCTCATCAACCTCTGATTTTTATTTTTCATTCTTTGAATGAAGGTTAAGGGGTTGTGATCCGTAAAGACCTTTATGGGAAAGGACGTGCTTCCTAAATACACCTCATAATGTTGAAGCCCTAGCAGGAGAGCCAGGGTCTCTTTCTCCACGGTGGCATAATTTGCCTGATGTTTATTGAACTTTTTGGAGTAGTAGCACACGGGGTGGTCCACCCCACCCTCATCTTCCTGTAACAAGACCGCTCCAGCCCCCACATCGCTTGCATCTACGGCCAACTTGAAAGGTGCTTGAAAGTCCGGAGCGGTTAGGACCGGAGAGCTCATTAGTATCGCTTTGACATGGGCAAAGGCCGCCTGACATTTGCCATCCCAAACGAATGGCGTCTCCTTTCTCAACAAACTCGTTAAAGGGGCTACCACATCCGAAAAATTCTTACAGAACCGCCGGTACCACCCCGCCATACCTAAGAATCTCATCAGCTCTTTCTTCCCCTTTGGGACTTGGAAGCGATCGATAGCTTCTACCTTGGCGGTCACTGGTTGTACTTGACCCTGCCCTACTACATGGCCGAGGAACACTACCTGTGCTCTTACAAACTCACTCTTGGCTAAGTTGATGGTCAGACCTGCCTCGGACATCGTCTGAAAAAATGCATGGATTTGCTTAATGTGGTCTTCCATGGTCATGGTGTGGATGATTACATCATCCAGATATGCCTCCACCCCCTCCAGGTCTGCAATGAGCCTATTAATCAGTCGTTGAAATGTAGCCGGCCCGTTCTTCAACCCAAAAGGGAGGACCTTGTACTGATATAACCCATTCGGAGTGACCAAAGCTGAGATTTCTTTGGCTCTATCGGTAAGAGGGATCTGCCAATACCCTTTCAGCAAGTCAAATTTGGTAACAAATTTAGCTGGGCCTATTCGATCAATACAGTCGTCAATCCTCGGGAGCGGATAGGAGTCGGTCTTGGTCACTGCATTCACCCGTTTTAAATCTGTACAACACCGGAAGCTGCCATCGGGTTTCGGAACCAACACACATGGGGAGCTCCATTCACTGTTGCTTGGTTCGATGATGTCATTGTCCAACATATATTGCATCTCCTTCCGAAGATACTCCATCTTCACCGGGTTCATCCGATAGGGGTGTTGTTTCACTGGAGTGGCCTCCCCCACCTCGATATCATGATATACTAAGTCCGTACGACCAGGTACATCTGTGAACAAATGTTTAAATTCGAACATTAGGCTGGACAGTTGTCCTTGCTGTTCCCTTGTTAAATGACTTAACTTCTCATCCAAATGACTCAACACTTCGGTGTTCGTCAATTTGGGGCAGGCCTGGTCATCCAAGTTATCAAACTTCACACCGGCGTTTCCGTCCATTTTCACCGGTACGACAGGTGAGACAGGAACTACGTCTTCCACCGGTTCCCTCTCATGATATTTCTTCAGTCGGTTGACATGACACAACTGTCGCTTTTTCCGTCGGTCGGGAGTGGTCACCACGTAGTCTGTCTCATTCACCCTCTCCTCCACTGCATAAGGACCGAAATATCTAGCCTGGAGGGGCTGACCTGGAACGGGCAGCAATACTAACACCCGGTCCTGAGGACTGAAATTCCTTATCTGCGAGGTCTTGTCATGTCTCTCCTTCATTTTCCCCTGGGCCATTCTCAAGTTCCGTCGTGCCACATCACACGCCTTTGCCAATCGGTGTTTCACTGTGGACACATACTCCACCATCGGTGTCCGGGACTCCTGTAGTAACCACTGTTCTTTCACCAATTTCAACGGTCCCCGCACTGCGTGTCCAAACACCAGTTCAAACGGACTGAATCCCAAGGAATCCTGCACGGACTCCCTCGCCGCAAACAACAATAGGGGTATCCCTTCATCCCACTCCTTGGCACATTCAAAACAATACGTTCGGATCATATTCTTTAAAGTCTGGTGAAACCTTTCCAGGGCCCCTTGGCTCTCGGGATGGTAGGCGCTGGATCTTACTTGTTCCACCCCCAACAGGTGTACCACTTGCTGGAACAGTGTGGACATGAAATTGGAACCCTGATCCGATTGGATGACCTTAGGTAGACCAACCCAAGTGAAAAATTTAATCAAGGCCTTTGCAATAACTGCCGCCGTTATTTTCCTCAGAGGCACTGCCTCGGGGAACCTGGTGGATGCGCACATGATGGTCAGTAAGTATTGATGTCCAGCTTTGGTTTTGGGTAAAGGGCCCACACAGTCCACAATGACTCGGCTGAATGGCTCTTCAAAAGCTGGAATTGGCTTTAACGGGGCGGGTGGGATTTTTTGATTCGGCTTTCCCACCAGCTGACAAGAATGGCAGGACTTGCAGAACTCCGCCACATCCCGTCGCAATCCCGGCCAGAAAAAATGTACCAATATCCTGTCACAGGTCTTGTTCACTCCCAGGTGCGTGGCCCAAGGGGTCTCATGTGCCAAACTCAAGATCTCCTTCCGGTACAGCGGTGGCACCACAATCTGATAGTGAACTTTCCACTCATCGTCTGCGGGCACCTCCGGTGGCCTCCATTTCCTCATTAGGGTTTCCCCCTTCATGAAATACCCCACAGGTATCTTCGTAGCCTCTTCTTCCGTAACGGCTTTCTCAATTAACCTCTGGATCTCCGAGTCTTCGTGTTGTTCTTCCACTAGTCTCCTTCGGACCAGCGCGGTTTGCTCCACTTCGTTCCCCGCGGTCTCCGACGGACACTCCACGTCCCCTTTCGTTCCAGACTCTACCATTTCTCGAAATTCCTGGGAATCCCTCCCCTGGTTATTTCCCTTTTCCGAGTTGTCTTCCCGTACCTCTAAGGGTTCCAACTCCCCCTCTCTTTCTTCCTCCTTCTCTTCCGCGTGCTTTCTACCCATAGCCCGAGTCACTGCACAGGATGGAAAGATACCCGGAATCTCCATCTCTAACCGAGTGGTGTTATTTTTCTTACTGGGCTTGTCCACCATTATTGGATTACCCGAAACTCGCCCCCCGGCCAAATCATTCCCGATAATAAAAGAGATTCCCTCCACAGGAAGGGTGGCTTGTAAGCCTACGGTGACCGGCCCTGATACCAACTCAGAACTCAACTGGATGACATGAAGCGGAGCTTTAACATAGCCCCCGACCCCCTGTAAAAGCACACTAACCCCAGTTGCCGTCTTCTCTGACAATGGCAAAATGCCCTCCAGCATCAACGATTGGTGGGCTCCTGTGTCCCTCAATACCCTAACTGGCTTCTGGGTACTCGGGTCGCCATCCAGCGACACGAACCCCTCTGAAATGAAATGTTTGTAGCCCTCCTGAACAAGGTTCTCCCGGGACGCCGTACCTTTGACAGGGGAATCTTCCCCCAGCTCTGCTCTCCAAGAATGATTTCTCACACTTGCCAGTGCATTCGGAGTCGCACTAGACTGATTCCGTTCCGGGTTCTCCCTTTTCCGGAGGTAACATTGGGACATCAAGTGTCCAGTTTTATGGCAAAAAGCACAAGTAGGCCCGGGGGAGAACCTCGGGGTCGGCCTTGAGCCCCCCGAAAAATAAGTTTGTCTTGGGCCCGTAGCCCTCTGATTTCTAACAGTTGGGGTATCATAGTTGTCCCCATAATCATCTCGAGGCCGCCGCCATGTAAGGTCGTTCTCCGCCCCGGGTGTTCCATAACTCCCCTGCTGAAGTCTAGGCGAGGAGTTAGGTTTGTGGACCCCTATTCGGTGGGTTAAGGCGTAATCATCTGCCATGGTGGCTGCGTCCCACAACTTTGGTACTTTCTTTTCCTGCAGGTACACTTTGATGTCCTCGTGGACACACTGCTGGAATTCCTCCACCAGGATCAAGTCACGCAATGTTTCGAAGTCTTTCCCGACTCCTTTTGACTCACACCACCGATCAAACATGTTTTCTTTCACTCTGGCAAACTCCACATGGGTCTCACTCTCCCTCTTCCTGGCATTCCTGAATTTTTGCCTGTAAGCTTCCGGAACCAACTCATAGGCTTTGAGGATGTGCTTCTTCAGTACCTCATAATCTGCACATTGGTCCATTGGTAGCGCCGAATAAATCTCTTGAGCTTTTCCCACCAGCACACTTTGCACTAGTATGGTCCAGGCCTCCTCCGGCCAGTTTAATTGTCGAGCCACTTTCTCAAAGTGTGGAAAAAATTTCGCGACTTCCTTTTCACTGAACGGTGGAACCAGCCTCACATGTCTGCCCACATCCCAGGTTTTCTGGTTAGGTGTCGACCCCGTCAGCAAGGGTGGTGCCTCTCCCCGTTCTCTCATTAACTCCAGCTCCTTGAATTTAATTTCCTGCCGAAGCTCCATGTCACATTCCTTTAATTCCCTTTCTGCTTTTCTCTCCTCTGCTTCGAGTTCCCTTGCAGCTCTCCTCTCCTCTGCTTGTTTCTCTTCTCTCCTCTCTTCTGCTTTCCTTTCCTCTTCTGATCTTTCCTTTTCTGCTTTCCTTTCTTCTTCTGCTCTTTCCTTTTCTGCTTTCCTTTCTTCTTCTGCTCTTTCCTTTTCTGCTTTCCTTTCTTCTTCTTTAATCCGTTCCTGGCTCCGTAATTGCAACTCCAGTTTCCGGAGCTCAACATCTTCTGGTTCTTCGGGTAGCCACTCCCAGGCTAACTCGTCCCATGTTCCTAATCCCACCATAGATTGTATCACCGTGGCCTGCAACTCTGCCTTCCTCAAATTAGTTCGGACCTCCAAGTTAAAATGTTTGGCCAATTTCAAGAGGTCCGACTTTAGTAACGCTCGGAACTGTGCCTCACTCGGTGTTACCGCAAAGTTCTGTGCCACAAACGCCATGGTGACTATCGTTAACACCTGTTAACCTTCACCCAAGACTTTACCCCAATTTCCCCAAAAATTTTCCAATTAATACTTAATTAATAAATTTTAATTAATAAAAATATTATTTTATTATTTTATACAATTTTAGATCCCGGACGAGCCCCCAATTCTGTTACGTGGTCCCCTCGGTGACTACCTGGTCTCGGTGACCCCCGGACCGCGAGAGGAACTTCGCCAGAAAGTAATAGTATATATGCGCTTTCGCAACGCAATCCCTATGAATTCCACCCAAGAGAAACTGATGTTCAATGATATATTTCCAGGGTAAGGATATCATACGATTTCAATGATACAATCACGGATATTCCCCGAGCAATCAACAACAAACAACCATCAACAATTCCCAATCCACAATCAATTCCCTATATGATTAAGATGGCCATCTTATATATGTGTGTCCACTTCTGTACTCACGACCCCCTTTTGGTCTCTGCCCCTCACAATGTCTCTGGGCCCCTCCTGACCAAGATGCTGGTCGGCGTCGCCGCACTCGGGCGGTTGAACGAACCCCGGGTGGACGTGTTTCCACCGGGCAGGTATCGTACCAGGCACCGCGGCTGCAGCCCCTCGTGGCCACGCGAAGCGGGTACGGTAAAGCAAGCCAAAAGCCCCACGCCGCTTGCAAGGCGTGTTAGGCCCCAACGTGCGACCCGTACGCGTCTGTTTAGACGGTGCCGCGAACGGTGCCAGACGCGGGGTCAATGCACGGCCCCACGTCAACTTGACGTCTCCACCGGGTAGGTACACGTCCCGGTAACTCCTCTCGCCAGACGGGCTTCGGAACGCCGCTTTTCCACGCAGCGCAAGGTCGATCCCACCTTTCGTCGGAGCGGGGCGAGGAAGAATAATACTCGTCGCTTTTCTTCCTCGTGTCTTTTTCTCTTCCGTTTCCGGTCACTTCCGTTTCCGGACACTTTTCAGAAGGGCTCCTGACCCTCCAACCACAACAACCCTTAATCTAATACACATGGATAAGCAAAGACCTGAATGGTAATTCACATACATTCACATAAATATGTAACATAGGTACCTAGAGGTAGTGGAGATAGAGGAGTTTTGAGTTTGGTCCAGATAGCACAGACCTGATGAGCCTCATGGCAGCCACTCCTATGGTAGATAGGTATAAAACTGGAATTGGATAGGTACCTAGAAGTAGTGGAGTTAGAGGAGTTTTGAGTTTGGTCCAGATAGCACAGACCTGATGAGCCTCATGACCGCCACTCTTACGGTAGATAGGTATAAAACTGGAATTGGATAGGTACCTAGAGGTAGTGGAGTTAGAGGAGTTTTGAGTTTGGTCCAGATAGCACAGACCTGATGAGCCTCATGACCGCCACTCTTACGGTAGATAGGTATAAAACTGGAATTGGATAGGTACCTAGAGGTAGTGGAGTTAGAGGAGTTTTGAGTTTGGTCCAGATAGCACAGACCTGATGAGCCTCATGACCGCCACTCTTACGGTAGATAGGTATAAAACTGGAATTGGATAGGTACCGAGAAGTCGTGGAGTTAGAGGAGTTATGAGTTTGGTCTGGAAAGCACAGACCTGATGAGCCTCATGACCGCCACTCTTACGGTCGATAGGTATAAAACTGGAATTGGATAGGTACCGAGAAGTCGTGGAGTTAGAGGAGGTTTGAGTTTGGTCTGGATAGCACAGACCTGATGAGCCTAATGGCCACCCCCTTCTGTGATGAAGGGTTTTGAGTTAGGGTCTGGATAGCACAGACCTGATGAGCCTAATGGCCGCCACTCCTACGGCAGATAGGTATAAAACTGGAATTGGATAGGTACCTAGAGGTAGTGGAGATAGAGGAGTTTTGAGTTTGGTCCAGATAGCACAGACCTGATGAGCCTCATGGCAGCCACTCCTATGGTAGATAGGTATAAAACTGGAATTGGATAGGTACCTGGAAGTAGTGGAGTTAGAGGAGTTTTGAGTTTGGTCCAGATAGCACAGACCTGATGAGCCTCATGACCGCTACTCTTACGGTAGATAGGTATAAAACTGGAATTGGATAGGTACCTAGAAGTCGTGGAGTTAGAGGAGTTTTGCGTTTGGTCCGGATAGCACAGACCTGATGAGCCTCATGGCAGCCACTCCTATGGTAGATAGGTATAAAACTGGAATTGGATAGGTACCGAGAAGTAATGGAGTCAGAAGAGTTTTGAGTTTGGTCTGTGGTGTGCGTGTACGTGCGGCGTACATGTGGTGTGCGTGTCTGCATTTTAGAAATTCATTTTCTCGGCAACCATTGGTCCGATTGACACGAAATTTTACCATAGGAGTGCCTCCGCCTGTACAATATTTTTATTCATAATTATGACGTTATAGGTCATCTTGGGAAAAAAGTTACACCTCAATATCTCCGGAACAGCTCAATGGAAAAATTTAAACAAGGCTCATTGTTAAGTAGTCCCCATGGGGAATAAGATCTGTTAATGATGATGTATTTGGTGTCTTCATTATGACGTCATAATCCGACAAGTACAATGCTTGATCTGTTCAGTGTGAAATTTTTTTTTATCTGCAGCTGTTAGTCCAATGGACACGAAATTTTCACCATAGGAGCACCTCCTCCTATAGAATTTATTTAATGATACTTATGACGACATATGTCACTTGGTAGAGGCGCCAGCTTGGAAAAACCGAAAAACGTTGCACCTCTATATCTCCAAAATTGCTCCACGGAAAAAATTGAAACATGGCTCATTGTAAAGAACTCCCCATGGGAAAAAAGTGTTGTTAATGATGACATCATTGGTGCCTTAATTATGACGTCATAATTTGACAATGCTTAGTCTGATCAGTTTGAAATTTATTGAGCATCATCTACGCAACAATTATATTAGAGAATATAAATTTATGATGTAATCGCTCACGTGATCTGGCAGCCATATTGGATCAAAGAAATAAACCCTTCAAAAACAGAAGAGTTGGCTCGTACCAAGTTGACTGCGCAGGTTAAGTATTCTATGAATACCATCTAGTTGCAAATTTGTTGAAACATGAGAAAATTCCAGATGCCAGAGATTGTAGATGGGAGAGGTTGGAGGGTCATTATTGAAAATGGAGGATAATACAAATGGAGAGCGACTGGCATGCCACCGGCAATTATTCAATCTACTTTTTTTTTAGGGAAAAGTGAGTTTTTAGCAAGGTTAAAACACATAATACGACATTTGTCTTTTCTGTAAACTATGGAATCTAAAGCTCCCAATTATTTTCATTTGCCATAATTACACCGAAACACATAACCTTATGCTTTCACATCCAAAACATCAACAAACTCCCTGTTTTGTTTTTTTTGCTTCCGCTCCTCTTGTCTAGCCTTCCCTACCCTCTCAGCCCTCCGACCCTCCCCAGCAGCGCCAGGATGTCGACATTCTTCTAGGAACTCCATCCTGGTTAAACTCCATCACTCCAAGAAATTCAAGATTACACTCACTCCTGTTGCTGTTTTCTCCCATTTGTGGAACTGCCTTCCTGAAGCTGTTCAATCCCTCTCTTCACCCCTAGTTGGCAGTGCTCTGCCATCTCATCCCTACCCACAATATTTTCTATCCCCTTGAATCCTACCTCACTCAATCCTCTGACTTGCATTTTAATGTGTTTCCTACACTCATCCCTCCCCTTGTCTTCCCTTCTCTCTTCATTCTCTTTCCCTCTCTTTGCTTAACCTGTCCAACTGTTTACCTACGGCCCCACTGTTGGTTTGTCCCCTTTTGCCCTCTGTCACCATGCTCTTCCAAATGTCAAAATTGTGTGTGTGTGTGTGTGTGTGTGTGTGTGTGTGTGTGTGTGTGTGTGTGTGTGTGTGTGTGTGTGTGTGTGTGTGTGTGTGTGTGTTATAATTGCGTTATAAGTGACTGTATGAATATTTGAATAACAGTTTGATCCAGAGTTAAGTGGGTGATTGTGCAGGTTGGTGGACATGTTATATTTAAGGTACGATGTGCATGAATTCATGTATTATCATATAACTAGTACAAAGCCCGTCAAAAATGACGGGTTGGAACAGTTTATTTGACAGTGCAGCCGCATGAGCGTGCCAAAGTCTGAAGCCTGGGCCTAGTGTCAGGTGTGCTTATAACTTCTTTATTTATTAGATATCTTACAGGAGTAAATAGACACTTAGTTTACTCTGCGCACTTTGCACATCACGTTCAGCGAATGTCACCTCCCTGTGCCTTGTATTTATTGTGATTAAAAAAAAAAAACCGCTTCCGTACACCGACCTTGAGGCTCGGTTTGCAAGCCACCGTCCGCAATTCCAATGTAAGAGACATAATTACTCTTATTGGGGCAGCTTAGGTAGTGGATGGGGACATGCCGGATAAAAGCACCAAAATTTTATCAGGCAATCTTCAGGGTCCCAGCTATGATTCTATAACCGGCGCCAAGCGATACGACCACTCTTATTTGAAATGTTTTATTATTTATGAAAAAAATTTTTGAAAATTTTGGGAAATTTTTTTTGGGGGGTTTTTGGAAAAGAAATGTTTTTATTGCAGAAATGAGAATCTTTTCCGAACATTTTGGTGTAATTGTTTTTCAAATCGAACATCTAGAAGTATTTTAAAACAATATTTGAAAATTAGGTGTCTCGGGTGCATTTCCTCAATTTTATTTAAACGTTCTAATTAACGTAGAAAGATGAAATAAACGTCATTTTAACGGGCTCGGGACAGCGCGTTCAATGCCGCTAGTTTCAGCGCTCTAACTTAATTAGGAAAAATTTTATGCCCGAAAAACCTGAAAGTCGGAGCCTGCCCTTAACACATACGAAAATCAAGAAAAATGGATACTCTTTCAGACCGTGCGTATATTCACCCAACATGGTGCAAAATTACTTCTCGGCTAAGCTACTTCTCACATCGGCAGCTGCATAGTTCGAAATTACATGGACATGAGGAAACATGTCCTTCTATCTGCAGTCTGATGAATGACGTGATCTGTCAACTTGGGGTCCTTGTGTGTCACTTGGGGCTCTCTGCTCACGCTTCTTGGTCTTCTTGCAGTTGTAAAGGATGACCTGTGAAGCTGTGAGACAGGCCTGTGAATCCGCTGTGTCCTGGTCTTTCAGATCAGCCCCTTTCATCAGCATGGTTATCAGGGATTTGAGTTGGGTCGGGACAGCCTTCTGCTGGCAGTCACTGGGGAAGGCACCATCAAAGCTGAACCCGCTTGAGCTGAAGATTTCATTTCGTACAATCCTGGCAGCTTTCGCCAAAATCAGAGCATCTCCCTCAAAGTCCTGTTTGAACGCCTGCTTCAGCATTTCCTGCATTCCTTGTTCACACACGAGTATCACTTGTTTCCCGTCACTTTGCTCTTGGGCGTGGGGGAAGTGATTCAAAACTTGCTCCTTGAAACGGCCCTTGTTGATGTCACTGGTAATACCAAAGTCTGCAAGGCGCTTCTCATAGAGGTGCCTCGATGAGGCCAACTTGAAGCAAAATGTACCTTCTTCTATCTCGTTTTCAATGTGTGTGAGGAGTTCTACGAAAGCTCTTGCTTTGAACTTCTTCACATTCGCAGGTTCATCCTTGGAAGTTTCTCTTTGTCTCACTAGAGACCGATGACGATTCCGAAGACCAACGAGGCAAGCCAGATGATACTTTGCTTCCAGGGCAATAAGGTCACCGGCTCCTTCAATCCTGTCCATTAACTCTGTCTCTTGCAGATCGTTGGCCATAAACCTGACGTTATCATCTGCGCCTAGAGTTCTAAATTCATGCAGGAGTCCATCTTGCTTAGTGCAAAATATGCAGATGGTCTTGTCGAGCGATTGGCGCGGCCGCCGGCGCCTGCCTTCAGTCGTGCCACTTTCAGGGGTAACATCTCTCTCCCTCTTTCTTGCTCTTTCCAGTCTGTTTGCATTGAACTGTGAATGACAGGATTTGTGCCACTGTGCACGATTCCTGATGAGGTCATCCACAGTGATATCACTGCCGAAATGCAGCGGCACCGGCAACGAGTTCAGTTCTCTGAAGTGAGCCACATTTTCTAGGAATGATGCATAGGCTGCCGGTGCTGATGTGTCTGCTCCACGTGCATTCAAGGGGCAGTGCAGGGATTCAGGTGTAGTTTGTTGGCAAATTATGCACTGTGTCCATTCCATCTTCATGAAGTCTAGCCCTCGAAACCTGCAACACAAAGAAACACAATACAAGGAAAATTGCAACATATAGCAACATATAGCAGATATAATTTCAACATATAGCAGATTTAATATAATATGCATGTAATTAAATAAAAATATATAAATGTCTAATGTGCATGCATCTTGCTGTTCGGATCGTTTGGCGCCGGTTCTAAAATTGAAGCTTAGATGCTGAGGCAATGCACCCGAGACACCTAATTTTCAAATATTGTTTTAAAATACTTCTAGATGTTCGATTTTAAAAACAATTACACCAAAATGTTCGGAAAAGATTCTCATTTCTGCAATAAAAACATTTCTTTTCCAAAAACCCCCAAAAAAAATTCTTTCCAAAATTTTCAACATTTTTTTTCACAAATAATAAAAATTTTCAAATAAGAGTGGTCGTATCGCTTGGCGCCGGTTATAGAATCATAGCTGGGACCCTGAAGATTGCCTGATAAAATTTTGGTGCTTTTATCCGGCATGTCCCCATCCCTTTGAAATTCGGTGCTAAGCTGCCCCACTATCTTCTTTTGGGTCTTCGGAGTCCTCAGGGTCTTTTGGGTCCTCTGGTTCATTTGGGACTTTTGGGTGTTCAAATTCTTTTGCATCCTTGGGATCTTTTGGGTCTTTGTGTCCTCTGGGTCATTTGGGTCCTCGGGGTCTTTTGGGTCATTTGAGTTTTTTGGGTCCTCTGGATCTTTGGGGTCCTCGGGTCTTTTTGGTCATCTGGGTCTTTGGGATCATTTGGGTCTTTGGGGTCCTCAGGGTGTTTTTGGTGTTTTGGATTGACATCTTACAGACGTAAATGAACACTTGGTTTACTCTGCGCAATTTGCACGTCACATTCCGATAATATCACCTCCCTAAGCTGTGTAATTATTGTAATTAAAAACAAAACCGCTTCCGCACACCGACCTTGAGGCTCGGTTTGCAAGCCACCGTCTACAATTCCAATGGAAGAGACATAATTACTCTTCTTTTGGGTCTTTAGAGTCCTTGGGGTCTTTTGGGTCATCTGGTTCATTTGGGACTTTTGGGTGCTCAAGCTCTTTTGCATCCTTGGGATCTTCTGGTTCATTTTTGTCTTTGGGGTCTTTTAAGTCATTTGAGTCTTTTGGGTCCTCTGCATCTTTGGAGTCCTCGAGTCTTTTCAGTCATCCAGGTCTTTGGGGTATTTTGGGTCTTTGGGGTAATTTGGGTGCTTGGGTTCCACTGGGTCTTCAGGGTCTTTAAGGGTCTTTGGGATCCTTTTGGTGTTTTGGATTGTTTGGTTATGTGGGGTCGTTAAGGGTCTTCAGGGTATTTTGGGTTTTTAGTATATTTTGGTTTTCTGGGTCTTTTCGATTTTTTGGGGACTTTGGGGTGTTTTAGGTCTTTAAGCGTCTTTGGGATATTTTGTTTCTCTGGGGTCTTCGTGGTCTTTTGGGTCTTTTGTGTAGTTTGAGTCTTTGTGGTATTTTGGGTCTTCTGGGTCTTTTGGGTTTTTGAGTCTTTTGGTCTTTGGGATCTTTTCGGTCTTCTGTGTATTTAAGGGTCTTTGGGATCTTTTTGGGTCCTTGAGGTATTTAAGGGTCTTTTGGGTCTTTGGGGTATTTTTAGTCTTCAGGGTTTTTGGGGTCTTCTGGGTATTTAAGGGTCTTTGGATCTTCAGGGTATTTTGGGTTTTTGGGTCTTTGGGTTATTTTGGGTCTTCGGGGTCTTTTGGGTCTTTGTGGTCTTTTGTGTCTTTAAGGGTCTTGGGGTATTTTCAGTGTTTTGGATCTTCGGTGTCTTCATGGGTCTTTGGGGAATTTTGGGTCTTCAGGGCCTTTTGGGTTTTTGTTGTATTTTGGGTCTTTAAGGGTCTTGCGGTCTTTGGGGTATTTTGGGTATTCTGGATATTTAAGGGTCTTTGGGGAATTTTGGGTCTTTGGGGAATTTTGGGTATTTGGGGTATTTTGGGTCTTCTGGATATTTAAGTGTCTTTGGGGTTCTTCAGGGTATTTTGGGTCTTCACGGTATTTTGGGTCTTTACGGGTATTTGGTATATTTTGGGTCTTTGGGATATTTTGGGTCTTTAAGGGTCTTGGGGTCTTTACAGTCCTTTGGGTCTTCAATGTCTTTTGGTTTTTTTTGGTCTTTTGGGGACTTCTGGGTCTCCATGATCTTTTGTGTCTTTAACAGTCTACAGGGTATTTTGGGTCTTCGAGTATTTTGGGTGTTTGTGGTCCATTGGGTCTTTTCGGTCTTTGGGGTATTTTGGATCTTCAGAGTCCTTGGGGAGTCTTCTGAGTCCTTGGGGTCTTTTGGGTCCTCTTTGTCATTTGGGTACTTGGGGTTGTTTGGGTTTTTTGGATCCTCTGGATCTTTTAAGTATTTTGGGTCTGTGGTGTATTTTTGGGTCTTTGGGGTCTTCTGGGTCCTTGGTGTCTTCTGGGTCTTCATGATCTTTTGTGTCTTTAACAGTCTAAAGGGTATTTTGGGTCTTTGGGTATTTTAGGTGTTTGGGGTCCATTGGGTCTTTGGGGTCTTCTGGGTCCTTGGGGTCTTTTGGGTCCTCAGAGTCTTTTAGGTCTTTTGAAAGGTGGACACAGTTTTAGGTGGACACAGTCATGTTCAAAGATTGCCCATTTAAATCGCCCCACTCAAATCCCTCCAAAAGCACTACTCAAAGCCTTTAAAACCTACACTTATGAGGGACACACACATACACACACACACACACACACACACACACACACACACACACACACACACACACACACACACACACACACACACACACACACACACACACACACACAAACACACACACACACACACACATTGTGTTTTATATGGTAGATTGAATATGTGATGGGATTTGGGATTTATAACTTTGTGATAATACATTAAATCATCTAGTGAGTAATGATTGGTTTGTGATATTGCATTGATGGGTTAACTGACTGCCTGGAGCCAACTGAGGTTGTGGATCTACTGATGTAGGCAATCTACTGATGTGGATCCATGACTGAGGTTGTGGATCTATGACCGAGGTTGTGGATCTACTGATGTGGATCTATGACCGAGGTTGTGGACCTACTGATGTAATGTCTACTGATGTGGATCCATGACCGAGGTTCTGGATCCACCATTTGGCGAGTTCCTGGGCTGAAAGGATCAAAACCTCGAGGAAGAACGATGCCCAGCTGATTATCCGTGCAGTCAGAAAACTAATCAATTGCTTATAGGTCAAGGTTCTTACTTTAGTTAAGGGAACTATGCTTTGAGGTTTGCAATTTCAAATAAAGTGGGGCATGGGATGTTGTGAAATTAACATCATTTACAGCAATCCTTTAAAATTAAATTATATTAAAGTTTCGGAACAACCAATACTATACAATTAATTGATTAATTATAATTAAGTGTGTGTGTGTGTGTGTGTGTGTGTGTGTGTGTGCGTGCGTGCGTGCGTGTGTGTGCGTGTGTGCTACATCGATTAGTTAGTGCTGCCTCTCTTACATAAAAATATTCCTGTACTCTATGATTGATTTTCAGATGTTTACCCACGCACATGAAGCAAAATGTGTCGATTGGTTCCCTTTGTCTGTCTACAATCTTCAGTTTATTATTGAACAAGTACAAAAAGTTTTAATTAAAACAAAAGCCGCGTCGATGTTACACAATGCCTAGATGCAGCTGTGCCTATAACGTCGATGTTATAGGCACAGGACATTCCTATTGATTCGATTACTTGATGTTATTTTTGTGCAAAGTGAAAATATATCTCGGCAATTTCCCGTGTGTGGCGACGAAATTTTAATATATCTCGGCATTTTCCCGTCCGTTATTTCAGGCGGTGTATGACTGACCATGCCGCGATTTAAAAAAAATATATCTCGGCAATTTCCCGTGTGTGGCGACACGTGAACGAAGCTATGCTCCTCTCTCCACATTATTGTGACGACGTATAAATTAAATATTTCATCGTGACGATTGTCATCAAATGGACGAAATTTTAATATATCTCGGCATTTTCCCGTCTGTTATTTCGGGCGGTGTATGACTGACCATGCCGCGATTTAAACAAAATATATATATCTCGGCATTTTCACATCTGTTATTTCGGGCGGTGTATGACTGACCATGCCGTGATTTAAAAAAAAAATATCTCAATGGACTTGAAGTTACAGGCCTTTGAGAATTCATTTCGTTCTATAAAGGGCAACTTTCATCGGATTTTCTTCCCGTATTTTTTCAACCGAGTCTAAAACTATGTTAACGACTGTGAAAAATGAAATGATATATCGAATTTGATTTGAAAGAAAACTGTGTGAGAGAGGAAGACACCACGGGCCTACAAAACAGGCCTCAAAGCTATGCGAGTTAATAAAATGGTGGATATTTGTTTATATGAAGCCTCTCCCAAAATGAGTGGAGCTATGGTTCCCAGAATGGGTGGAGCTTTGAGGTTTTGTCTTCTCTGCAAGAACAACAAGAAGAAGAAGAACAAGAAGAAGAACAACAACAACAACAGCAGAGGGAACTCTATGACCAGCGTCTGCGACGCGGCTAAAAACAACTTGATTTCAGTGGAATGTTATATTTTCAACATGGACTGAAAAACCAATCTGTAATTTAGTAGTACATTGGCTCTGTATTTGTCCCAATCACACATGCATATGGAGGAGTGAATGAATGTTTTTGTCTGTCTAATTGTCTGGCAGTTAAAAAATTGAAAATCATTTCAAACAGGAAACTTTCTGTTTTGTTAAGGACGTCATAAAGGACACAAACAATGGGCATGATTAACTATTGTAACGTATTAAATAAGGTGGTGTAAAAGACTGCATCAATGGCGGTAAACTTCCGAAAAAGGTTTTCTTGTACAACCTTAAAATCTTTAATTTCTTTAAATTAAATTATATACTTGACAATGCAAAACACAAATTGCCTTATTGGCACTTTCAAAAACCTTCTGTTTAGCAGTACTTGGACAAAATATTTCAGCATTTTACGTTTTTACGTCCAATCAAATTTTCCGCTTGCAGACCCTGTCCATGCCCATGTTTTTCAAGACTGCACGGGGTAAGCTGGTGTTCTATGAACTTTCTAATTAATTTTTTCTAGAGGAGAGGGTATTACATTTGGGTCCGTTTGTTTGTCTGTCTGCACATAATGTGACAACATAGACCAACATTTTCACACATTTTTTTTTCAACTGAGTACCTCTATAAAGTCTGTACAATTAAAATGTGACTACGTCTATAAAATACGTACTATAAAACCACACAAAAGAAAATCCAGGGATGCTTCACAATCTTTGATTGCTCTTCATAGTTGTTGTTGCTGTTATTGTTGTTGTTGTTGTTGTTAAGCCGTGCGTGCAAAGCATAAAGCGGGGTTGAACAATTGGTTCACTTTGTCTGTCTGTTTACAAACGTCAGTTTATGATTGAGGGACAACTTAATTTCAATTTAATGTTATATTTTGAACACAAGTCGGAAAACGAACCTGTAGTTTACGTACTTTGGCTTTGAATTCGTTCTGATCGCACATGCGCAGACAGGAATAAGATGAAATATTTTAGCCTGTCTGCCAGTTTGCCATTCAAACAAAATTGAAAATCATTCCAAACAGGAACTTCGTTTTTTAAGGATGTTATAAAGGACACAAACAACTTTGGGGTTTTAAAGGGTCTAAGGGGGGTAAGGGAACTTAGCGTTCTTAAGGTTCATAGGGGTCTTTAATGGTGTTAGCATTATTAAGCATAGCTAATGGGTCTTAGCATTCTAAATGGTCTTATGAGGTCATAGGGTTAAAAAGGGTCTTATGGGTCTTAATGGTTTTAGGTGTCTTTGTGGTCTTCAAGGGTGTTAGGTTTCTAAAGGGTCTTAGGTGTCTTAAGGGGGTTTAGAGGGTCTTGGAGATCTAAAAGGTTTTAGGGGGTATAACAGGTCTTATGGTTAGTAAGGGTCTAAATGGTGTTGGGGGTCTCAAAAGGTCACAGGGTTCTAAAGGCTCTAAAAGGTCTTGGTGATGTTTGGGGTCTTGAAGGGTCTTCGGGATCTTAATGAGTCTTAATGGATCTTAGGGTTGTAAAAGGTCAAAAGTGTATTTGTCTTCTTAAGGGTCTAAAAAGGTCTTAGCCCTTTAGGTTCTGAAGGGCTCAATGTAATGAATACACATACTCAGGTGGCGCCACCTAGCTAACTGGCGCATGTTTTTGTACGGACAGACAGACGTAAACGCAATAACCTCTCCTTTGGTGAAGATAATAATTACAAAACAGTGAAATAATTCCAGCCAGAAAATTATAATGGGAACCTATTTTGTACATTTAGGTCTATCATTTATATTTTTCTTATTTTTATTTATTTTAATTATTTTATTTATTATATTTATTTTATTTTATTTATTTTATTTATATCATTTATTTTATTTATTTGATTTATTTCTTTATTTATTTCTTTATTTATTTATATTTTATTTTATTTATTTATTTATATTATTATTATGTATTATTATTATTATTATTATTATTATTTATTGTTATTATTTTATTTATTATTATTTTATATTTTTGATTTATTTTTTTCTTTCTTTATTTATTTTGTTTATTCTTATTTATTTTTATTTATTTCATTTATATTAATATTATTTCTATCATTTATATTTATTTGTCTATCATTTATAGTTGTACGACAGAGTGATAGGCAAAAGTTCTCTTTTTCGCTAAATTGAAAGCAAAACATATTTATTCACGAAGAATCTCAAGTTAAATAGAGCAGGATTATGAAATTGCAGCTGTTTTGTTGCCTGGTGGCCAATGGTACTTGTGTTTGTGTATATGTATTAGTAGTTTGAGAAGCCACCCACACTCACTAATCTTGCCTTTGCTACTGCTGGCCTTCTAATGTGACGACCCAGCTGAGAATGTATTTTTCTCTAATAACAAGCTGAAAAATGATGCTTTCCATTTCCACTTGATAGATTGTGATCCGCAATAAAGTCCTTCGGAAGCATTAGATAATTTATCAGTATGCTCCATTCTGGCTCCAATGCTCAGCTTTACTTTGCCAACAAAGGCGAATAAGCAAACATTCCAAACAAAGCATTGCTAAGTCATAACACTGGGGCACCGGTAGTCATAACAAAGTGGAATCCACAAAGAATCAGGACAGATGCACATCTTCCCAGGAATACTTGTTTTTACACATCCTCAATGCTTCCTATTTTGCCGTAAAAGGATGTGCTTCTTAATGATGCAGAGAAACTATAAACCTGATTTTATAACTTGTCTTTGAGCTGTCGAGTCTGGGTTCAATTCCCAGCCCAAATAGAAACGGTTGAATTTATGCTTTGCAGGAAGGATTTTGAATTTGTGTGCCTGCTAGGTGTCCCATCTGAAAATATTTAGTGGAAGTGAAATATCTCACGGTGTCTTTAGCAAAGAGACGGCGGGGGTTTTTTATATATGGTCTAGCTTCATGGAAGAGCTAGGCCACAGAACAGAACAGGACACAAAATAACAAAGGGAACAGCACGAGAAAGGTGAATCAGACAATAGCAGGGCAGAGGGAGATGGACAAACAAGGGATACAGGTAAAGATGAGGGGTAGTGGAGAACGCAAAGAGTGGACAAGATGGATACATAAGCAGAATGTTTGAGAGGGTTGGGGTGGTTTAACAGATGTAGAAAAGATCATGATTTAGGATGGGGGTGACATGAGATGGTGGTGTCCACAAGTGGCGAAGTGAGAGGCCCATAGATGTTGAACACGCCCTCAACCATTAGTCCATGGGCTGGATAGACCCACCGTGCACCCCCCCCCCCCCCCCCCCAGATTCCTCACCCACTGGTATATTTTTGTCCATTAGGGTCTCCTTGATGAAAAAAAAGATGTTAACAAGGAAAATGTAGGGACGGACTTCATGTTATCACCCTATTTTCATTGGTTCCCCCTAGACGACATTTTGCGATTTTTGAATATTTAATTTAAGGGGGTATGGTTACTTTTTTGGCTAGTATTTCAGTATCATTACAATTTATATATCATTTAAAAGTTAATTGAATTACCTCTCCAATGGTGTATTAATATTTCAGCTACCACCACTACTCATACATCTACAACCGTTCGAAGTGAATATCTATCGACAAGTCTCATAAAACATCGAAAATATCCCCTCGTATACCAAAACACATTTTTTAATATATTTTTTAAACAGGTACACGCTATTAATGAGTATTTATAAGATGGAAACACATACAAGAAGATAATCAAAACATATTTTGACTTTCAGATTATTATAAGCCTCAGGAAAATGTGAAAAACCAAGATGGCCGCCAAATCGTCATACGAAAATCTGTAAATTCTCATATTTTCCCTCTCAGATGAGATACATACATGAATGAAAGTTCCTTTTGTATGTTTTCAGACCCAAGGAATCCATTTCCACCAATGTGTTTGGAAAATAAGTACAACTTATCAAGATGGCAGCCATGTCCAATTGAAAATTGCTAAACATCAATTAAGTTTTAACATTTTTGTACCACAGTGAAATTATCGTTACAACAATGAAAGGTTGTTTTGTACAGTTTATGACCGAATCCTGTTTTTGTATCATTTCAGGTATATGTTCCATAACGATGTGTAGCCCGTGATCAAGATGAAACATACTAAAAGACGCAAATGTGAACAAGAGCGTGGAGATGACCCTGTAGATCAGCCTGATATCTGTGTCATCCATTGCACAGACTCTTCGCCGGAAAACTTCACTTACCTTACACAAGAAAGACTCGACAAGCTTCAAGAAATTTGCAAAAAACGACTCTCACAAGCAGCAACGTCTCCGTATCGAATGCCCGATGTCTGTTCCCAGGTTCCAGACACACTCACAAGTCGGCATGGTTACCACCGTCACTGCTATCAAAGGTTCACCATGAACCTCAATCGCTTATGCGGAGCTTCCTCTGTAGATGAGCCCAGTACATCTCGATCTGGTACATCTCGGCCAACAAGACGTTCATCCGACGACACAGACAAAGCTATATAGTCTTCCAGCCTGACTGCATCTTCTGCAACAAGCAAGGACGAAAAAAGGTCAAGCAACATGGAAGCTGGACCACCGAGGCGACATGGAAGTTTGAGTTTGGCGGTGGCGAAAATGTCTTGAAAGTGGCAACGAAAAAGTCGGACGATGACATGTTGCGTCGCATCAAGGGATACGATCTATTTGCAAGTCAAGCCCGCTACCATCAGTCATGCCGAACCAAATATATCCAGGATCCGTCGTATTGGCGCAGCGACAATGTGGAAGTGAAAGAAGAACAACAAGACATGAGTATGGCTCATCACAATGCATTTTAAACAGTGGGCGCCATTGTCGATGAGCAGATCATAACTAAGAATGAGGTTCTACACTTAGACTACCTGAAGGATTCCTATGTCGATGCTCTTAACAAAACCCAGTTCCCCAACACCAACTATAGAGCCGAGAATCTCAAATCTAAACTAGGACGCCAATATGTCGATGATATTTCCTTTGTATCGCTTAGAAGCAAGGCCAGTGGTCAGTTTGGGACATACCTAGTATATTACACTAGAATTTGTACGAGTGATGCCGTACGTCGCGCGTATATACTAGGTACAGCTGACAACACTAAAGATGTGGCCATAAGCATGAGATCGTCAATACTGTGCACCTATAGAGAAGCAGAACAACTGAAATGGCCACCCACTGCAAGATATCTAGAAGAAAGTCTCGATAATGTCATCCCATCAGAATTGAACAGGTTTCTGTATATCTTGCTGACAGGAACACACAAAGAAGAATCTTCTGTCTGAGTTTCTAGGTTGGGTACGTCAATCGGACAAGATCTTTGCAGAGCTGTAACAAATGGTCAATGGAAGATGCCCAAGCACATCTTACTTTGTATGGCACTGCGCCACATGCTTAGAAGCGCTGAACTGACGACTCTGTTGAATCGATTTGGACACTCCGAAAGCTACAGCTTTTCACTGTAACTGGAAACCGCATTAGCGACTATGCTTCAGCGCTCATCAGCACTGCTTCCTATGCAAATCAACAGGAATCCACCCGCACGTTCAACCTTCCATTCTGATTTTGACAATTTCGATCAAAATACTGCATCCGGATCTATACATACCAGCCATGGAATCATGCTGCAGGAGGTCGGGCCATATTCTGTATCCACATCGCAACCAGAACGTGCACCACAACCAATGGAAGTGAACCCTCCAGAGCAGGACATCTCACAGAGAAGCAGAGAAAGATCGTTGACAATAGAGTCTGCTCCTCTTCCAGACTGCTATGTAACCCAGAGAAAGAGCCCACCATACAATATCCGCAGATGGGAATGTGTAGACGGAGAAGCAGCTCAGTAGAAAACTGTTCATCAAAACATGCTCTGAGTACTTGCAAGGCTGCATAGTGACAGGTCAAATCAAGCAGTATCAGGTTGGGCTGGATATGTATCGACAACTGGAGAGAAGCCAACCAAGACCACAACCATTGACTACTATCCAGTGATCAACTGTCCAATAACAGAGTACAGGGCAGTCCAAGAGTGCCTCAGGTACTCCGAAGAAGCTTCGAAAGAAGTTGGACAACAGTACGTCATAACGACTTTTGATTTGGGAGTCTGCATGAAAGCGTACCCACTTGTGTGGCTTCATCCTGAAATGTACCAGCAGCACATTGTGATGATAGGATCCTTCCACGTGATATGTGCATATTTTAAGATGCTTGGGAAGAAAACGAGCGGTACAGGACTTGCAGATATTCTGACAGAAGCTGGACTCATTGGTTCTGGATCTCTGAATGCTGTCCTCGCTGGGAAGCAGTACAACCGAGCCATAAACTGCCACAAAACAGTGGTCGAAGCTCTCGAGAGATTGCTCTTTCAAGCCTTTTTGACGACAACTAAAGAAGAGAAACCAATGGAATCATTACCAGAAGAGTCAAGGGTGCTGTTCGAAGACCTCGTAGATTCTCCTTCAAAGGTCACACAAAGTACAGTGCTGGAAGATGATGCTATAGTGTCTTACATCCAGAAGTATATAGACTTCAAATCTGATGTTGCTGGCGGGAAGCACGGCAAAACTGCACAACTCTGGATCACCTATATGAACCACGTCTGGCTCGTGCTACAGTTGCTTCAAGCAGTGAAGACCAACGACGACTCACTTTACAACCATTGTCTATATAAAATGGCCGATATATTCTTCAGCTTCGACGGCCAAAATTACTCGCGTTACCTGGCGTTCTTCTCTGTGTTTCTGGCCAACATTGAAGATACTCACCCAGGTGTAACACAGCTGATGAAGGGAGGCGCCATCAGTGTAGCAAGATCGTTAGTTCCAGGAAGTAGGTGTGCCGTCGATAAGACCATAGAGGAGACCTCTATGAAGCACGCAAAGTCTCATGGAGGCTCCGGTGGCTGTGGAGCTGGGCGAACAGGACTTCTCGGTAACTTTAATGCATATCAGCGTTGGGTTAAGACGACATACGTGCGCGCTCAGTTTGTGGACGTGACCTTTGCGATGGCTGACATGCAATCAGAGTCACCTGGTGGATGCAAACATAAAGATCTCAGACCAGCGCAAGTTCAAAAGAGCGAAAGAATGGTACAAAAAAACATTGATGCGATCAACGGCTTTCTAAACCCCTTCGATGTCCCAGACAACACTAAGCTCTACTGCATATCTTCGGGTGCTCCCGCTCCTCTGGCGATCGAAACAGACGTCCTGATGGCTGAGGAACTTGGTAAAAAAGCCAAGGAGCAGTTCATAGTTGATCGCCTTGAAAAGAAATATCACTTCTTTGAGCCAGTGAAGAAGATGAGACTAAAAACACTCGAGTCGATGAGCAAATCTGTGAAACTGAAGACAACTCAGAATAAGGTCCTTGCATATAAGCAGCACAGCAGTGTTGCATTACAGCTGTTGGTCCGAGCAGAACCCACTGGTGCTATAGATGTTGAAAATTTGATGAGATACCCTATCACTCCAGTTCCATACAGCATGGGTACCGCAGACGGATTCCTGGCCAAGACAGACAAAGCGAAGGGTCTGCAATATCTCCTGAAGGATACAGAAGATGTTCCACTACCAAGAGCTGATACCCATATTTTTCAAGATGGCAATGCCTTATTTCACACCTTGCAGGACATCCCAGGCAATTTCCAACAAATCGCTTACAGAATATATGATGCTATGCCCAAGCATAATGACATTGTATTCAGCACAGACATATACAAAGCTCAATCGGTGAAGGGGATGGAACGTGAAAGACGAGGATGCGGAGACAAGTTGATTATCCGTGGACCACTGACAAAGAAGCCCATCAATTGGAAGCTCTTCATAATGAATGATCACAACAAAATACAACTGAGCCAAGTTCTGAGTGATGTTTGGAGTGAGAACGAATTCACTTCAAAACTGCTCCAGCATAAGATGGTTGTCGTAGTTGAAGGACATGCCTACATGTTGAGCTCAGATGATGGAAACACAATGAAAAGAACTGAAATTACTTCCCTGTATTCAACACAAGAGGAGACAGACACGCGAGTCATCATATACTGTCTCTATGCACAAGAGAGAGGATACCAGGTTGTACGTATCCGAAGTCCAGATAGCGATGTATTCTTCATTGCTCTTCATTACGCTCCGACCCTAGATGTAACACTGCTATTCGACACAGGCTCTGGAAATAAAAAGCGGCTCATAAATGTCACAGATCTTGCACATGGCTATGGTCAACAGTTCTGCACTGCCGTGATGGCCTTACATGCATTTACGCACTGTGATGCCACTAGTGCCTTCAAGGGCATTGGGAAAATACGGCCAATTAAAGTGCTCCAAAGGATGCCAGCATTCCAGTCTGTATTAGCGAGCCTTGGAGACGAATGGACTGTTCCTGAAGCTGTGTACACTGAATCGGAGGCATTCGCGTGTGCTATCTACGGGAAACCCCGGTATAAGAAGGTAGACAACTTACGCTACGCAATGCTTAAGGAGAAATGTGGCAGTCCTGATGGAGCAGTTAATCTCGGTCGGAAAATTGACCTCAGCCAGCTTCCCCCTTGCGTAACAGTGCTGCATCAGCATATTAGGCGAGTAAACTACCAGGTGGCCATCTGGAAGAGGGCACACGTTCCACAACCTGATGTCCCAAGTCCTGCAGATGGTAATGGTTGGAAAGTTGGAAAAGGTGACAAGCTTGAACCGGTGTGGTTTGAAGGAGACGCACTACCAGTCGACCGTGCGGATGTAGATAGTGATACCGACACCGAGGACTCAGATGATCCGGGTGCCTCCGATGAGGATGAAGATGTCGACGACTTCTCGCAAGACGATGATGACAGTGATGATGATGATGATGGCACTTAGCCAGCTGTTTCATGAAAGAGTTTGCTCTTTGATATTGCAAAAACATTGTTAATCAATTAGGAATACTTTCACAATATAATTATGTATATTATGTTTCTGCAGATGTGATTTACCATGTTACTGTCCACATTAATTACCTGGTCATTCAATTCAGTATTACCATAATGAAAAAAGTCTTTGTATTTTGTTATTTGCCGTTCGGTAGTTGACCTGCCTTGGTTTTACCAATTTTTAGTTGTTATTGTGCATAGTCGACATGTTTTTAACCATAATATGATCCATGAAGGTGTCGACAGGGTTGTAAAACTTCCATATCACTCACTCACTCACTTTGTATTTTGTTTTGATTTCCGTGGGTGATTAAATATTGTATCCCCCGCACGAAAGTCGGGAACACCGTGGTTTAGGGTTCGCGGCGTCCGAGAGATTTCCTTGCGACCGCTCTGCAGTCTGCAAATGTGAACATGGTGAATGGATTTCGATCATATTTGGTATTAATCATGGTTACGAAAGGTTACGAAACATAGTTTTGTATTTGTTATTTTAGTACTGCATATTATTATTATCAATTATCACCAATGTTTAGCAATTTTCAATTGGACATGGCTGCCATCTTGATAAGTTGTACTTATTTTCTAAACACATTGGTGGAAATGGATTCCTTGGGTCTGAAAACATACAAAAGGAACTTTCATTCATGTATGTATCTCATCTGAGAGGGAAAATATGAGAATTTACAGATTTTCGATTGACGATTTGGCGGCCATCTTGGTTTTTCACATTTTCCTGAGGCTTCTAATAATCTGAAAGTCAAAATATGTTTTGATTATCTTCTTGTATGTGTTTCCATCTTATAAATACTCATTAATAGCGTGTACCTGTTTAAAATATATATTTAAAAATATGTTTTGGTATACGAGGGGATAATTTCGATGTTTTATGAGACTTGTCGATATATATTCACTTCGAACGGTTGTCGATGTATGAGTAGTGGTGGTAGCTGAAATATTAATACACCATTGGAGAGGTAATTCAATTAACTTTTAAATGATATATAAATTGTAATGATCAGATTGTTGATACTGACATACTAGCCAAAAAAGTAACCATACCCCCTTAAATTAAATATTCAAAAATCGCAAAATGTCGTCTAGGGGGTACCTATGAAAATAGGGTGATAACATAAAGTCCATCCCTACATTTTCCTTGTTAACATCTTTTTTTTCATCAAGGAGACCCTAATGGACAAAAATATACCAATGGGTGAGGAATCTGGGGGGGAGGCGGGGTGCACGGTGGGTCTATCCAGCCCATGGACTACATTTCTCGGACTTACATTTACCAATGTTGTTCAAACTTTGCGCACACGTAACGAATGACGGCTTACATATGCATGCCATTTTTTTTCGACATCGGATGCAAGATGGCTGATTTTCTGTATGCCAATTTTCCTGGCTCCCCTGATGGCTGATGGCCATTATGCCACTTAAACGTATCCCCAACCATTTTCCGGACATGCATTTACCGATCTTGTTTAAATTTGGCACAAAGACAACACATGAGAGTATGGATATGCAGACGATTTTGTTTGGTAATCTGATCAAAGATCGCCAACTGACGGCCTTTAACTCCGTACAGCAAAATGACTAAAACCAGGGGGACAATGACATTTTATGTGTTCTTCTTCTTGTTCACATTTCACTTTTGTCTATCTATTACCATATATTACACTAGTTTGTGGAGTGGAAATTCATCCGTGGAAAATGCATCTCAGAACAGGATCGCTGATATTATAGGTTTACGCATTCACCTTTGAGCTGTCTTTACTGGGGTCAAATCTCCATCCAACTATAAACCGCCACCTTGGTGTTTTAGGTACATCAACATGTGCACAATCCATTGCAAGAACATAAAGCCAGTTGACTCGTCTTCCAGCACCTTTTGTTGATGGATCCGGAACATCCCACGGTGTTTTCACAAAGAGTAGGTGAGTTTATGCCGACAACGTAGATTAAGTTTGTTGTGTCAAACCTCCTGTTTTGAACAAGGCTGGGTGAAGATTTTGGATGAATGCATAACTCCAAAGCGCATTGTGATTTAAGAGGAAACATCAGGGACTGTTTGGCTGGGATACCACAGGCCATCGTGGTGAATTCGGCTATGGAGCCATTGAGAGGGGGTGTAAGACATTTTATTGGGACCCATGTTAGGAATAGGGCAAAGTAGGGGGCGTGGCCATAGTTCATTGTGTTGTCACTGTTGTTGCCATGGGTGACAATAGGGAACAATAAAAAAACGATGCATCGTGGAAGCGCCAGTAGGATGGTTGTCGTGCACCAGAGATGACGTGCTTTACCATCTCGGTCTTTCTCCTCCTCAGAAGTAAATCATCCAGACCCGTGGTAACAGTGAAGTGGGGATGTTAAAATGTACTTTCAGCAAAGGCACAGGTTACAGGGCCCAACTTGGTTACTTTTTGAGGTTGGTTGAACAGGATACATTTGTGGTCTTACAGGGTATCTGGAAGGAGTATTTTGCTCTGCCTTTGAGTTTCATTCATAATTTAATCGGATCCCAATATGAACTGTCATCCATATGAAACACTACTACGGTGTGGCTTCATAATGGGATAGCCAGCTTAATGTCTAATCCTTCAGGAGACCAAATTAAGTTGGATGTCCTGTCCAATGCCCATTTATTGTCGAAATCGAAGATTTCATGAGTAGTTTTTGAAAAGGAGTAGTTCATTGTGTGTTGGTACACAGTATAAATCCATATTTCGTCTTCCTGTCTGTCCTTCAAATCGTGGCAGGCTCTCTTTGCCATTAGAATGTGATTAGGAACACAAAGAGGGTTTATATTTGGTTGGAAACTGCAGGTTAACATTCCCCACTAGGCCATGATCGAGTTTGTCCCATTTGGGCAAGAACTCCTTCATGGTCGTGTTGTTGGTGGATTAAGTTGGCTATGGAGCCTTGGAGAGGGAGTGTAAGACATTTTATTGGGGCCCATATTAGGAATGGTGCAATGTAGCAGGCATGGCAACAGTTCATTGTGATGTCACGGTGGTTGCCATTGGTTACAATAGGGAACAATAAAAAACGAGATGCATCGTGGAAGCACCAGTAGGTTGGTTATCATGCACCAGAGATGATGTGCTTTTTGGTTCTTCTTGGTTTAAAAAAAAAATACAAAGTCAAGGCTCGTGTAAGAGCCGACACATATAACATATAATAAAGGGAACAGGAGACAAGAAGGGAAGAGAGAGGGAAGCACAACAACAGTAAACAACAGGGACATAGGGAAATCTGTAGAAAAGAGGAGGGTTGGGGAGGGGTGCATGGGATAAACAAGATGGACACGACTAGAACTTTCAGGAAAGAAAACGTAATTAGAAAAAGGTAGAATTTGGGGCGTGTTAACGGGGGTACAAAAGATCAAAGTTTTGGATGGGGGAAGATAAGAGATGGTGGTGAACAGCTGTTTTGAAGACCTGGAGGGAGGAGTGAGATTAAAGAGAGTGAGGGAGTTTGTACCAGAGGTGGGGAAAAAGAGGCATGAAAGAGGGAAGATTAGCAGAGAGTCTTGATTTTGGCAGTTTCACCAGGAGAGGGTTGAGGGCAGATCGTGTGCGTCCTGCAGGAATATTTTGGGGACAGCACAGACAGAGCTGGGGCAGCAAGGCCAGAGAAGAGTCAGTAGAAGAAAAAACACAACCAACCTGCCTGCGATGAGAGAGAGAAAGGCCCTCAGAATCACCTTCATCGCAGGATATACCAATAATCCTAAAAGCTTTGGTTTCTACAGGGTGAAGCTGAGCTATGTGTGAGGCAGGAGCACCAGCCCAGAGGGGAGAGCAGTATTCCATCAAGCTGCAGATGAAAGCTTTCTTTGTGTTGAGGAACTCAGAGATGCCAAGGAAGGACTTCGCACGATGGAGGATGCCCAGTCAGCGACTGGCTTTGGAGGCCAGCTTGGAAATATGGTTTTCCCATGAAAGATCATGGCAGATAGTGAGACCCAACAGGTTGAGTGACAGAACTTCTTCAGGAGGATTGTTGAGAAAGTAGATGGGAGGGTTGGCCAGACGGTCCTTTTGGAGAGACATAGTGAGAGTGTGAGATTTGTCGGGATTGAAAGACATGTTCCACTTGTTTGAACAGTTTATGATTTTGTCCAGGTCTGCAGAGAGTTAAGAGGCTGCTGCATGATGATCTGAGGGTTGAGATATGGAGTGGCAGAGAGTGGAGTCATCAGCGAAAAGATGGAAAGGATTTTCCAGAGAGTCGGAAAGATTATTCATGAAGACCAGAAAAAGCAGAGGGCCCAGAACACTGCCTTGAGGAGCTCTAGCCTGAACAGGAAGGGGAGCTGAGAGAGATCCATTTGGAGCCACACGTTGACGAGGACAGGAAAGGAAGTCCACGAGCCATGTTTGGAAATTTCCATGGATACCATAAGAGGAAAGATTGGTGAGCAGAGCTGAGTGCCAGACTGTACAGATGGCATGAGATATGTAAAGGGAGACAGCTCTGATTTCCCGTTTGGCATTGAGGACCTCCATCCATTGTTGAGACAGCAGAAGCAGCATGTCCAGAGTAGAGTGACCTGGTCTGAAACCAAATTGATAATCAGAGATCAAGGCATTGGAGAAGAAGAAGGATTTGATATCCGAAGCGATGATGGATTCCATGACCTTGCTGATGATTGGGAGCAGGCTGATTTCTCTGTAGTTGCAAGGATTTGTTTTTGCAACGTTTAGTGAAAAGTGGTGATGTTGGTTGATTTCCAAGCTGATGGCAAATGACCTTGAGCAAAAGAGAGGGTGAAGAGAACAGAGAGAGGATGAGATAGAGTGGCGAAGCACGATTTTAGGACCCGTGGGCTGATGCCGTCTGGTCCATTTGCAGAATCGGAGTCGAGGTTTGACAGACACTTCTCCACCGTGTCGGGAGAGAAGGACACAGAGTCCAGGAACAGCTGGGTTCGACTGGGTAAGGTGGGAACAGAGAGAGACGGGTTTGGGACACAAGATTTTGAGGCAAACACAGAGTTGAGGCATTCTGCTTTTTCACGTGCAGAGTCAGCTGTGTAGCCATTTGAGGTAAGGGAGGGAATGGAATGGGAACAAACACCAGAAACAGATTTGACCAGATTTCACCAGGATTTGGAGGAGGGAGACAGGTTTGAGAGTTCAGTCTTGAGAGTAGAGAGATATTGTTTTCTGGCTCTCCTGAGGGTGGACACACACTTGTTCCGAGCTTTGTGGAAGGAACGGAGATTGCCTTCAGTTGGATTTGCCTTCCATGAGGCGATGGCAAGTTGTTTCAAGGCAACTGCCTCAACAGTGTACTATGGAAGGGAGGAAGGGTATTACAACTGAAGACGAGATGGGATGAATCTGTGCATGAGAGAGAGCAGTTTACTTTGGAAGAATTCCCAGGAAAAGTTGATGTCAGAGGCAGTAGAGATGGGAGACCAGTCCAGATTATTGATGGCTGTTTGAAGACCGTGCCAGTCGGCCTGAGTGAAATGCCAGACACGTTGACGCTGAAGAGCCTCTCTGAGAATGGCCAGAAAGATATCCACTTTAACAAGCAAATGATCAGATGAACCGATTGGAGCAGATGAAGAACAGCCACCATTTGCAGGGAAGTTAGTCAAAACCAAATCTAGAAGAGATGATGTACCGTTGAATGAGATCCGTTCCATGTCGGGAAATTGACAGATTGTCTCAGTCCCAATGAGTTGCAGAAGTCCTTTGCCGAGGTGCCATGGCAGGTGTGAGAGGTACCCACACCCAGCCAGCTGGCATGAGGACAGTTGAAGTCACCACATATGAGGAAGAGAAAGTTCGGATGAGTGGAAAGAAGTTGGTCCATGTTGTCGGACAGTGAGTTGTAAATGGAGTCATTAATATTTGGTGGACGGTATAGAACACATATGAACAAAAGGTTGGAGCGGATGGGAAGCCATAGCCAGAGGTACTCGTGCGGGTGTGGTGGCGTGAGAGCAGTGCATGGAGAGTGAGGAAGAGAGCTTTTGATTAAGAGAGCAACTCCACCACCAGGATGACGAACATGGAAAGGTATCGGGTTGGGCCATGTTACCTGTGCATTTACAGAGGGTACACTTAAAAAATCCCCACTTACCTGTTGCCACGGGTTTGGATGATTTACTCCCATGAAGGAGTAAAGCCACGATGAGAAAGCACGTCATGTCTGGTGCACGACAACACCACGCCCCCCACTTTGCACCATTCCTAATGTTGCCGCAAATATAATGTCTTGTGCGTTTTCGGCAAGGCTCCATATCCTACTTCTTCACCATGGCATGTGGTATCCCAGCCAAACAGTCCCTGATGTTTCCTCTTAAATCACAATGCGCTTTGGAGTTATGCATTCATCCAAAATCTTCACCCAGCCTTGTTCAAAACAGGAGGTTTGACACAACAAACTTAATCTACGTTGTCGGCATAAACTCACCTACTCTTTGTGAAAACACCGTGGGAAGTTCAGGATCCATAAACAAAAGGTGCTGGAAGACGGGTCATCCGGCTTTATGTTCTTGCAACGGATTATGCACATGTTGATGTATCTAAAAACACCAGGGTGGCGGTTTATAGTTGGATCGAGATTTGAACCCACCCAAGACAGCTCAATGGTGATTGCATAAACCTATAATATCAGCGATCATGCTCTGCGATGCATTTTCCAGGGATGAATTTCCACTGAACAAACGAGTGTAATATATGGTAATAGACAGACAAAAGTGAAATGATAACAAGAAAAAGACATAAAATGTCACAACCCCCCATAGTTTTTGTAATTTTGCTGTACAGAGTTAAAGGACATCACTCGGCCATCTTTGGTCAGATTACCAAACAAAATGTTGTGCATATGTACACTCCCATGTGTTGTCTTTGTGCCAAATTTGAACAAAATCGGTCCATGCATGTCCAAGAAATGGTTGAGGATATGCTCAACATCGGGTTTAAAACAAATAAAATGGCCATCAGTCTACCAGTCGGCCATCTTCATCCAGATCGCAGCAAAATAAATTGAGGTGCACGTGTGTGCTATCATGTACTCTGCTTGTGCCAAGTTTGAACGGAATCGGTCCATACATGTTCAATAAATGGTTGGGGACACGTTGAAATCAACAAAATGGTCACCAGTCGGCCATCTTGCTTCTGATCTCGAAAGAAAATGACGTACATATGTGAGCCATCAGTGTGCCAAGTTTGAACCACAGTCGGTAAATACATGTCCGAGAAATGGTTGAGGATATGTTCAACATCGGATTTTTTTATAACAAAAATGGCCGCCAGTCGGCCATATTTGATCGCATCGCGAAAATCAAAATGATGTGGGTATGCACTATGCATACCATCTTGTATTGTCTCTTTGCAAAGTGTGATCAAAATTGGTCCATACATCTCCTAGATATGGTTGCAGATGTCCGGATGTACGGACGAACAGACGGATTGACGAGACCAAATCCATAAGCCCCATTTCAGACTAAGTCCAAAGGGGGCTAATAATCCTCCAAAGACACGACCATGAAGGAGCTTTTGCCTAAACGGGACAAACTTGATATTGGCCTGGTGGGGAATGTTAACCTGCAGTTTCCAACCAAATATAGACTCTCTTTGTATTCCTCATCACAATCACACGGCAAAGAGCATCCGCCAAGATTTGAAGGACAAACAAGGAAGATGAACTGTGGATTTAAACTGTGTACCAACACACACTGGACTACTCCTTTTCAAAGACTACTCGTGAAATCTTCGATTTAAACAAGAAACGGCCATTGGACAGGACATCAAACTTAATTTGGTCTCCTAAGGGATTAGACATTAAGCCGGCTGTCCCATAAAGAAGCAACACCCTAGAAGTGTTTCAGATGGATGACAGTTCACATTGGGATCTGAATAAATTGTGAATGAAACTCAAAGGCAGAACAAAATACTCCTTCCAGCTACTGTTCTCCCCTATGGGCCGGTGCTCCTGCCTCACACCTAGCTCGGCTTCACGCTGTTGAAACCAAAGCTTTCAGAATTATTGGAATCTCCCGCGATGAAGCTATCTCTGAGGGCCTTTCACTCACTCACCGCAGGCAGGTAGGTGGTCTTTCTGTCTTCTACCGACTCCTCTCCGGCCTTGCACCCCCAGCTCTCTCTGTGCTCTGTCCCCCAAATATTCCTACAGGTCGCACAAGATCTGCCAGCAACCCTCTGATGGTTAAACTGCCGAAATCTCGGCTCTCTGCTCACCTTCACTCTTTCATTCCTCTTTTCTCCCGCCTCTGGAACAAACTCCCTCACTCCCTTCAATCCCACTCCTCCCTCCAGGTCTTTAAAACAGCTGTTCACCACCATCTCTTATCTTCCCCCATCCAAAACCTTGATCTTTTCTACCCCCGCTAATTCACCCCAGATCCACCTTGTTTGAAATTCCAACTTCTTTCCTGGAAGTCCTGGCAGTGTCCATATGTTTTATACCTCTCCCACCGCCCCCTTCCCATGGCCCCCCCCAAAGCCCTCGCCCTCTCTCAGATCTCTCGATGTCTCCATGTCTCTCGGTCCCTGCTCTCAAATGTTGTGTTTGTGTCCTTCCCCCTCTCTCCCCATCTTGTCTACCGCTCCCGATGTTATATGTTTTATGTGTCGGTTTGTCTTTCTGTGTGATTAATGTTCGCTCTTTCACGAGCCTCGATCTTGTATACAAAAAAAAAAAAAAAAAAAAAAAAAAAAAAACCCTGTAAGACCACAAATGTATCCTGTTCAACCAACCTGAAAAAGTACCAAGTCGGGCCCTGTTACCTGTGCCTTTGCCGAAGGTACATTTTAAAATCCCCACTTATAGTCAGGTTCACTATGTCAATAAATTATATTTCGTTCAAAATCATGGTAGATTAGCAAACCTATACATTTTTGGAAAGGTTATAGCATAAGGAAACTAAAAATCAATGTTTACATTTGGAGAGATACCTGTATGGCGGCCATTTTGGATTTTCAAAATGGCCACTGTAAAATACATATTTTGTTCTATTTCTGCCTCTAATTACCCTAAACACTTTTTAAAATATACTAAACCTATATTTTCAGGGACAAGGAATCCAATGAAAGTATCAAATTAGTGCTATGGGGAATGGTAAGACACGAATCAAAGGTTTTGAATTGCAAAATACTGTCTTTATATTCGCGATAAGTTGCATAATCAAATACATGTTATCATTTTGTACAGGCAGTTAATAACATCAAAATGTGTCACAATAATTCATATCACCAAACATACACAGGCAGTCAGCAAAATCATATATACACATGCAGTCAGTATAACTTCACATCTACACAGGCAGTCAATGACAAAATATACACAGGCAGTCAATGGCATCAAACATACACGATTACAGAATATGCCATTTAGAGTTCGTCATCACTGTCCTGTGTGTCGTATCCGACAATATAGTCCGCATCGTTTTCACAGTCCGTTCCACACAAGCAAAGGTCGGTCAAATTGATTGGCAAATCGAATTGGTCGAATGGTCGATCGAATCGAATTCGATGAATCGAATCGAATCAAATCGATCGAATGGTCGATCGAAGCGATTGGTCGAATTGGTCAAATGGAATTGGTCGATTGGTCGAATTGGTCGAATTGGTCGAATCGAATTGGTCGGAATTGGCAAATGTAAACATTGATTTTCTGATTTTCCATGTAATAACGTTTCCAAAAATGTATAGGTTTGCTAATCTACCATGATTTTGACGAAAAAACATAGTGAACCTGACTATTAACTGTTGCCAAGGGTCTGGATGATTTACTCCCGAGGAGGAGAAAGACCGCGATGGTAAAGCACTTCATCTCTGCTGCACGACAACCAACCTACTGGCGCTTCCACGATGCATCGTCTTTTTTATTGTTCCCTATTGTCACCCATGGCAACAACAGTGACAACACAATGAACTGTGGCCACGCCCCCTACTTTGCACCATTCCTAATGTGGGCCCCCAACAAAATGTCTTACACCCCCCTCTCAATGGCTCCATCGATGAATTCACCACGATGGCCTGTGGTATCCCAACCAAACAGTCCATGATGTTTCCTCTTAAATCACAATGCGCTTTGGAGTTATGCATTCATCCCAAATCTTCACCCAGCCTTGTTCAAAAACAGGTTTTACACAATAAACTTACGCTACATTGTCGGCATAAACTCACCTACTCTTTGTGAAAACACCGCGATTTACATATATGTGTAATGTGTGTGTGTGTGTGTGGTTATTAATTTTTCATGCAACATATCTTATGCAACATAGTTGTTATGACAAAGATTGATTTGTAAATTAATGTTGTTCAAGCTACTTACAGACATGGCATTTAATATGGAATATTTTTTTTGTGGGGGTGAATTTACTTTTCAAGATGACTTAGAACCAAAAGTTCATTGGAATTATGTTGAAATTATTCTAGATTTTGTTAATGTGACCTTTAAAAGAAACAAAAACCACATTTGACATTTTGAAGCAAATAAATTGATCCTTGAAAGTGATGTAAACTGATATCGAACTCAATTCACGGACAGTACTGTGTTAAACTTCTGTACGTTTTCCAGAAGTATCTCTTTAATTTACACATGAGCCCAAAAAAATTTCAATAAAAACAAAAGTTAAATCATGACTGGGATTACGGACAATAAAATTACAGTTCAGTACTTCGTGTAACCCCCACGAGCATTCAGGAGAGCACGTACACGTCGAGGCATGCTGTTCACGAGATTTTCCAAGGTTTGGACAGGAATCGCTTGCCATGCAGTGACAATAGCCTGCTGCAATTCACGCACAGTGGTGAGCTGCTGGACCAAGTTGTCGATTTGATGTGTTAATTCTGCCGACAAGTTCTCTATCGGATTCATATCTGGGGACATCATGGCAGGCCACTCCATATGTTTGACACCATGGTCAACAAGAAAGTGTTGGATCATGCGAGCACGATGAGGCCGTGCATTGTCATATTGGAAGACAAGGTTTCCTCGAAAGGCTGCACGAGCAAATGGAAGCAATGTTTCTTCCAGAATGGCCCTGTACTTGAACTGGTTCAGGTTTCCATTCAGAACAACCAGGTCAGTTTTGCCCCTGCATGAAAAGCAGCCCAAACGGTCACCCCACCACCTCCTGCTTGGACTCTTGGCACTATATAATCTTCGTTTTTTTTTTTTTTTTTTTTTTTTTTTTTGTATACAAGATCGAGGCTCGTGAAAGAGCGAAAATTAATCACACAGAAAGACAAACAGACACATAAAACAAATAACATCGGGAGCGGTAGACAAGATGGGGAGAGAGGGGGAAGGACACAAACACAACATTTGAGAGCAGGGACCGAGAGACATGGAGACATCGAGAGATCTGTGGGAGGGAGAGGGCTTTGGGGGGGAGGCATGTGAAGGGGGGAGGCATGTGAAGGGGGGGAGGCATGTGAAGGGGGGGGGTGGGAGAGGTATAAACATATGGACACTGCCAGGATTTCCAGGAAATAAGTTGGAATTTCAAATAAGGTGGATCTGGGGTGAATTAGTGGGGGTAGAAAAGATCAAGGTTATGGATGGGGGAAGATAAGAGATGGTGGTGAACAGCTGTTTTAAAGACCTGGAGGGAGGAGAGGGATTGAAGGGAGTGTGGGAGTTTGTTCCACAGGCGGGAGAAAAGAGGAATGAAAGAGTGAAGGTGAGCAGCGAGCCGAGATTTCGGCAGTTTAACCATCAGAGGGTTGCTGGCAGATCTTGTGCGACCTGTAGGAATATTTGGGGGACAGAGCACGGAGAGAGCTGGGGGAGCAAGGCCGGAGAGGAGTCGGTAGAAGACAGAAAGACCACCTACCTGCCTGCGGTGAGTGAGTGAAAGGCCCTCAGAGATAGCTTCATCGCGGGAGATTCCAATGATTTTGAAAGCTTTGGATTCAACAGCGTGAAGCCGAGCCAGGTGTGAGGCAGGAGCACCAGCCCATAGGGGAGAACAGTATTCCATTGAGCTGCGGATGAAAGCCTTGTATGTGGTGAGGAGCTCAGGTGTGCCGAGGAAGGCCTTCGCACGACGGAGGATGCCCAGTCGGCGACTGGCTTTGGAGGCCAGCTTGGAAATGTGGTTTTCCCAAGAAAGATCATGGCAGATAGTGAGACCCAAAAGCTTGAGTGACAGAACTTCTTGGAGAGGATTGTTGAGAAAGTAGATGGGAGGGTTGTCCAGTCGATCTTTTCGGAGAGACATAGTAAGAGAGTGAGATTTGGCAGGATTGAAAGACATGTTCCACTTGTTTGACCAGTCTGTGATTTTGTCCAGGTCTTCAGAGAGTGAGGAGGCTGCAGACTGCCTATCTGAGGGAAGAGGAATGGAGCGGCAGAGTGGAGTCATCAGCAAAGAGATAGAGAGGATTTTCCAGAGAGTCAGAGAGATCATTGATAAAGACCAGAAAAAGCACAGGGCCCAGCACACTTCCTTGGGGAACTCCAGCCTGAACAGGAAGGGGAGATGAGAGAAATCCATTCAGGGCCACACGTTGACTACGACCAGAGAGGAAGTCCGCAAGCCATGCATGGAGATTTCCATGGATACCATAGGAGGAGAGTTTGGTGAGCAGAGCTGGGTGCCAGACCGTATCAAAGGCCCTTGATATGTCAAGGGAGACAGCTCTGATTTCCTGTTTGGCATTCAGGACCTCCATCCATTGTTGAGACAGCAGAAGCAGCATGTCCAGAGTAGAGTGACCTGGTCTGAAACCAAATTGATGATCAGAGATCAAGCCATTGGAGAAGAGGAAAGATTTCATATCCGAAGCAATGATGGATTCCATGACTTTGCTGATAATTGGGAGCAGGCTGATTGGTCTGTAGTTGCAAGGATCTGTTTTTGCACCTTTTTTGTGTAAAGCGGTAATGTTAGCTGATTTCCAGGATGCTGGCAGATGACCTTGAGCAAAAGATAGGGTGAAAAGAACAGAGAGAGGGTGAGATAGAGCGGCAGAGCAGGATTTTAGGACCCGTGGGCTGATGCCGTCTGGTCCAGTTGCAGAATCAGAGTCGAGGTTTGACAAAAACTCCTCCACCTTGTCAGGAGAGAAGGACACAGAGTCCAGGAGCATTTGGGTTCGACTGGGAAAGGTGGGAACAGAGAGAGATGGGTTTGGGACTAAGGATTTCGAGGCGAACACAGAGTTGAGGCATTCGGCTTTGTCACGTGCGATGTCAACTGTGTGGCCATTTGAGGTAAGGGAGGGGATGGAGGGGGAACAAACACCAGAAACGGATTTGACCAGACGCCACCAGGATTTGGAGGAAGGAGACAGGTTTGAGAGTTCATTCTTGAGTGAGGAGAGATAGTGCTTCCTGGCACTCCTGAGGGTAGACACACACTTGTTCCGAGCTTGGTGGAAGGAACTGAGATTTCCTTCAGTTGGATTAGCCTTCCAAGAGGCAAAGGCAAGTTGTTTCAGGGCAACTGCCTCACCACAAGATTCAGTGTACCATGGACGGGAGGAAGGGTAAGACAATTGAAGGCGAGATGGGATAAATCTGTGCATGAGAGAGATCAGTTTGCTTTGGAAGAATTCCCAGGAAGAATTGATGTCAGAGGCAGTGGAGATGGGAGACCAATCCAGACGATTGATGGCTGCTTGAAGACCGTCCCAGTCGGCCTGAGTGAAATGCCAGACTCGTCGACGCTGAGGAGGCTCTCTGAGAATGGCCAGAGAGATGTCCACTTTGACAAGCACATGATCAGAAGAACCGATTGGAGCAGAAGAAGAGCAGCAGACATTAGCAGGGAAGTTTGTCATAACCAAGTCTAGAAGAGAAGATACTCCATTGGCTGAGATCCGGGTCGGGAAATTGACAGATTGTGTCAATCCCAGTGAGTCACAGAAGTCCTTTGCTGAGGTGCCATGACTAGTGAGAGAGGAACCCACACCCAACCAGGTGGCATGATGACAGTTGAAGTCACCACATATGAGGAAGAGAGAGTTGGGATGAGTGGATAGAAGTTGGTCCATGTTGTCAGACATTGAAATGTAGATGGAGTCATCACTGTTTGGGGGACGGTACAGAACACATATGAACAAAAGGTGGGAGCGGAGAGGAAGCCGTAACCAGAGGTACTCCTGCGGGTGAGGAGGAAAGAGAGCAGTGCAAGGAGAGTGAGGAAGAGAGTTTTTGACAAAGATAGCCACCCCACCACCAGGCCGAGGCTCAGGTCTATCATACCGGAGGAGGGAGTAACCAGGAAGAGATATTAAGGAATCAGAGACATCTTGAAGGAGGAAAGTCTCTGTTAAGCAGATCAAGTCTGGATTGTCAGAAGCAACCTGTATGGAGAGATCAGTCAGGTTTGAGCGAAGGCCCCGGATGTTTGAGGTCCATACCGTTAATGAAGAGAGAGGGGGAGCATCGGGTACAGGACAGGGGAGGGGAGGAGTAGGGTAAGATGAAGGATGAGAGGGGGAGGTAGGGAGAGCAGTTGATAGTGTTTCAGATGTTGCAGAAGAGTTCCAAGAAAGGGAAGGATGAGGAGGATGAAAGGTTTGCTGGTGAAGGGATGCGGCACAGTGAGGGGTTGTTTGAGGGGGGGCAGAGGAAAGTAGAAGGTTTGGGGGGGTGGAGGTATGAGATAGAAGGGAGACGAAGTGGGGAGGAGGCAGCTTGGAGGAGGAGGGTGGAGGAGAGAGAATTGGAGAGGAATGGTATGGGGGGAGAATTGAATGGGAGGGATTGGGGGGGAGTTTTGAAGGGGAGGAGTGAGGGGGGAGTTTAGGAGGGGAGGGGCAAGGGGGGAGTTTTGGAGGGAAGGGGAAAGGGGGGAGATCAGGAGTGGAGGGGCAAGGGGGGGATTAGGAGGGGAGGGGCAAAGGGGAAGTTTAGGAGGGGAAGGGCAAGGGGGGAGTTCAGGAGTGGAGGGGCAAGGGGGGAGTTTAAGAGTGGAGGGGCAAGGGGGAAGTTTCGGAGTGTAGGTGCAAGGGGGGGGATTTGGATGGGATGGGCAAGAGGGGAGTTTAGAAAGTGGATGATTAATGAAAGACGAACATTGATAACAAATTGGGTTTGTTGTGATTTTCAAGTTAGCAATCCGGTTCAGGATGATGGAGGAGGGATGGAATGAATGTGAATTTAGACCATGTAGTGAGGGAGACGTATAAGATATTGAATTTCTTTTTTTTGAAGTGGAATGAGTTGGAGAGGAAATTGAGAAAAGCCTTTTAAATAGGAAGAAAAACAGCGTGTTGTAATATACCACTGAATAAAAAACAGAAGGGGAAAGGTTTAACATATTTAAAAATATTTAAACAGAACATGAACAATCTTATATGCACAAAAATACCAACGGGGGGAGAGCCGAGAGGGACCACCACGAGTCACGTGAACAGGGCAAACGGTGGATGGCAAGGAGATAATGGGGGTGGGGCGAACAGCACACCTGGACAGAAAATACAGGATGAGACAACAGTACACGTGGAGAAAAGAAAATAAATGTTTGTTTTTTTTTTGTTTTTTTGGGGGGGGGGGGGGGTGGGGAATTAGAACGTTAGACAGTATTATGTTCGGGGTAGAAGGGAAAAAACCAAGAGCCAAGCAAAACACACTTAAGTTAACAAAACACCGACGGGGGTACAACTACAAGGCCACACACAAGGGCAGAAAACGATTAATTAATTACGAGTTACAGGAAATTCAAACCAAAACTAACTATAATCAAACAATATCACATGGACGATAAAATAACGAATTGAAATTTGACAATCTATCTGGGGAAATGGGGGAGAAACACGTGGTCGAAGAACGAACGAACGAATAAGAATGAATAAACGAATGAGCACAGAGAAGGTAGTCTTTTTTTTTTGTTTTTTTTGAGTTGAGATTTACATAAGGAAGTAGGCTTTGGGGTGGAAAGACTGCGAAAACAGAGAACGAAAGTTATTGGATCACAAACGACAGGCGCTGAGAGAAAAACAAAGCCTCAAGGTTGTACAGTGTACACTGTACAAGACCTCGAGTCGAGACGACACGAATTAACGCGATTTTCAATACAGGTATGAAAGATTTGCACCGAAAATCTTTGACGGGACAATAAACGTACATACACCATAAAAGAAATACAGTTATAACGAAAATACAAATTGGAACAATGACTTAACTTCGATTTCGATGGAGAGCGTGGAGACCTGCGAAAAAACGAACCGTCGCCAGCAAGACCGGAAACGGAAGGACTTGTAGGCTTCATGCACTTGTCTGCATAATCGGACGTGGCCATCTTGACGATAGACCAGAAATCTAGACTCGTCACTGAAGGTCACGTGATTCCAGTGTCCTGGCTGCCATTGACGGTGCTCTCTGGCCCATTGCAATCGGCGCTGGCTGTGTTGTCTGGTCAGGTGTGGCTTTCTCAGGGGATGCCTGGCACGATAGCCTGCTTGAACCAGTCGTTGGTTGACTAGCCTTCTGGATACAGGCACATTTGTCAGTTTCTGCCACTCAGCCCTAAGCCGATTAGCTGACTTGGTACGGCCATTGCAGACTAACCGGTGCAGCTGGCGATCATCTCTCCTTGTGATTCTGCGGGGACGTCCTGGCCTCGGTATTGGAGTAGGGACACCCTTCTGAGCATTTCGTTTCAGGATCTTTGACACCTGCCCTTGAGTGATGCCATACTGCCAAGCAATAGCCCGCTGTTTCATGCCAGAATTTCGTAAAGCTACCACTCCATGACAAACAGCACTGTCAAGTTGACGGACCATCTCCAGAGGAAGCGGCAATAACTTTTGTAGACGTGCAGCAGTTGTTTTACACTAATACAGAACCAACAACCCTTATAAACCCGATTGTGAAGCCAATCGTCAAATGTACCTGTCCTTACATTTTGTCACACCACCTGTGATATTATCCTGTTATTGACTTCTTGCTGCGAAAGACAATCAGTGACATGGTTCTTTTGACAAAGAAATCACCGAAGCGTAAAAGAAACTCAGATTGATATACTGAGTTCAGAAAGTAAACCTCTACAGAGGTTCAAAAAGTAAAGTCAATAATAAAAAAAATATTCCATATTAAATGCCAAGTCTGTATGTTGAGTATTTGCACTACCGAACGAGCTGCATTACACATGTTGTATGGATGAGTGGTGTTTGGGTAAGACTGCACTCCACAGTCTGTTTGGCCTTGTAATCCCACCTTTAAAAATAGACACCGAAATCAGGGTATTGAATTGCATTGCAGAAATAAACACAAGCTCGATTGCTGGTTGTGGCAAGGTTGTGGATGTTTTTTTTCATACTTAGATTCTCCTAAACATTTGTGCGTGTTGCATCGGCATGGACCGTGTGATGCTTTCACCGTTAGAGAAGAACATTGAATCGAAAAAGGTGTTTTTGGACGCCATTAACTCCAACAACATCCAGCTGGTGGAGGATTATCTTCATGAAGGAACCATTTCAGTCGATGAGTTATTCGTGGTGGAGGATGAAAAAATGTTGCTCTGTGCTTATAAACCAGGTGCGTCCTCTAATCCTAACAAATATCTGTATAATCTTAATTTGTGGGAGTTTTAAGTTTGGCTGTTTAATCGTAGCTTTGCACATCAATCATATCCATATCTTGCTGCAACATCCTCTCAAGCAAATTTTAGTTATTATCCCGTCCCATGTGCAACAGGAGACGGGGTCTTACAATCGTGTGTGTGTGTGTGTGTGTGTGTGTGTGTGTGTGTGTGTGTGTGTGTGTGTGTGTGTGTGTGTGTGTGTGTGAGTGTGTGTGTGTGGTAACTTTTTTTCCAATTGAACTATTGTCATCAAATTTTCAACAAAGCTTTTTTATGATAATACGGAGAAGGCAGATTCATAATTTTGTCAAAAGGTCAAAGATCAGCATCACCTAAAATCATCAATTTTCATCCAATTGATCTTTTTTCTTTTTTTTTTTTTTTTTTTTTTGGTATACAAGATCGAGGCTCGTGTAGGAGCTAACATCAATCACAAAAAAAACGGATACACAAAACATACAATAAAGGTAGCGGGAGACAAGATGGGGAGAGAGGCCGAAGCACACAAGTACAACAACAGGGAACAGGAACATCGGGAGATCTGTGGGGAGGAGGGGGCTTGGGGGGAGGAGGCATGTGAAGGGGGGGGGGGGGGGTATAAAACACATGGACACTGCTAGCACTTACAGGAAAGAAGTCGGTATTTCAAAAAAGTGGATCTGGGGTGAATTAGTGAGGGTAGAAAAGATCAAGGTTTTGGATGGGGGAAGATAAGAGATGGTGGTGAACAGCTATTTTAAAGACCTGGAGGGAGGAGTGGAATTGAAGAGAGTGAGGGAGTTTGTTCTAGAGGCAGGAGAAAAGGGGAATGAAAGAGTGAAGGTGAGCAGAGAGTCTTGATTTTGGCAATTTAACCAGAAGAGGGTTGCTGGCAGATCTTGTGTGACCTCTAGGAATATTTGGGGGACAGAGCACAGATAGAGCTGGGGGAGCAAGGCCGGAGAGGAGTCGGTAGAAGACAGAAAGACCACCAACCTGCCTGCAGTGAGTGAGCGAAAGGCCCTCAGAGTTTGCTTCATCGCGGGAGATTCCAATAATTCTGAAAGCTTTGGTTTCAACAGCGTGAAGCCGAGCTAGATGTGAGGAAGGAGCACCAGCCCAGAGGGGAGAGCAGTATTCCATTGAGCTGCGGATGAAAAGCCTTGGCGCCTGAAATTTCAATTTACCATTTGAGTTTTGTCATCAAATTTTCAACAAAGCTTTGTTATGAGAATGCGGGGAAGGCAAATTAATAATTTTGTTAAAAGGTCAAAGGTCAGTGTCACCTAAAATCGTCAATTTTCATCCAAATGACCTCCATTTTAAGAATTTACATGTTGTGTCACTGAATTGGTTCACCAATAAAAAGCTAGAAGCTGATTATTTTTTTAGATCAAAAGGTCAAAGGTCAAGGCTGCATAAAATAGATTTTCATTTTTACCCTCGCCAGAGGAGAGGGTATTGCATTTGAGTCTGTTTGTCTGTCTGTCTGGCTTTGTTTGTCGGTCTTATTTTTGTCTGTTTGTCCGCACAGAATAAATGGCTTTCGTTGCAACCGTTGGTCTCATTGACAGGAAATTTCCACCATATGTGCAGCTCCTCCTGTAGAATTTATTAATCATAATTATGACGTCATGGGTCACGTGTTATGGGCACCATCTTGGAAAAACCGAAAAAATTGCCCCTCTATATCTCCAAAAGCGCTGCATAGAAAACATTGAGACATGGCTCATTGTAAAGAACTCTTCATGGGGAATAACAAATGTTAATGATGACGTCATAGGTGCCTCCATTATGACGTCATAATTCGACAAATACAAAACTTCATCCGATCAAGATTAAATTTATTGAGCGTCATCTAGGGATAAATTTTTTGAGAAAAAAATAATGATGACGTCATCGGTCTCGTGGTTCGGCCGCCATATTTGTTTCAACACAAAAGCCTTAAAAACATGTCCTGGCGAGGGTCTGCAATCTCTGATTGCTCTTTCTTGTTTTTATAAACAGATGCGGACAGGCTTTGCATTTTCACATGCTCTCTTGTTGTTGTTGCAATTCAAATGAATACATCATGTTAACACTCAGAACATGTCGCCATGACCAGGATACTGGTTGCCAAATTACAAGCTGCAGTCATCGTGGGCCACACCGCTGCATTTGGCCACGGTCCTCGGTCGCCCAGAGATCTCTCGACTCCTACTGCGGTATGGAGCCCCGATTGAATCGGCATCCAATGGGAAGACCCCATTACACGTGGCCTGCTCTTTGGCACGTGATGAACTCGTGACCGTGCTGATGGAGCACGGAGCTGATCTGGATGCTTACTCCCTCAGCTGGTTAACCCCTCTGCACTACTGCACGTTTCCCAAGACGCTCGAATGCGCAAGGCTGCTGCTCGAAGCAGGTTGGTTTCCACAAAATGTGAAGTGTCTGATGCTGTGTAAGTATATGCACGATGCAGCCAATCACGAGGCTTCCTACATTAGGTATAATGACATAAGTTATGTTTGTGTGTTGAACAATGTATGTGAAGCATTGGAGCATTAAATTACAGCTCGAATTTGGCAAATAGTCACCTAACACTTTGTTTCAAAAGAACTGTCGACACATAACTATGTACTAGTTAAAGTTGCATACAAAAAAGTGTCTAGGAGAGTCAAAAATCCCCAGATACGGTTTTAGCTACTCATACAATATTTGTTTATTTGTTAGAATTGTCAAAATTTGTCGACCTGTTTTCATGATCTGCATCTGGCAATTCACAAATGACAGTTTATATACATGGTTTCATGTGAAGGCCTTCTTTCATTGTGCGACGTATGATTAATGAATACGACACACCCAACTTTGCAGAACGTTTCCGTAATGATTATTTTGGAGATCTGAGAATGGATGTTTTAATGTTTTTAATTCCCAATTCACGAATTTTTGGTCATCCTCTGCGCTTGCTGTCGAGAACACTTCCAGTCTGAAATTTAATTCCCCTCCCCCCACACCCCCCCTGAAGAAAAAAAGTGTGATTTGAGTGAAAAGAAAAGAGTTAAAAAGATGAAGATTTGATTCTGACGGTGCTGGCTTTCCAAAACGCTCCTTCAAGTCGTCTTGCACCTGTTTCATCAACTTGTTTGTGTGTTCTCCTCTCATAGTACCACACGACTGCTACCAGCCTCTCTTTCATGGTAAATTGACTGGTGTCTTCCATCTTGGTTTAATTAATGTATTATTTGTTTTACCTGAAAAAAAAGAAAACTGTGTAAATACATGGTACAAACAAATCTTGTATAAGCAGCTAAAACCGTGTCCTGGGACTTATGACTCACCCTTTAGTAACTATAGCACACCTGCTCTCCACTGGAAAAGCAGGAAAGGTCTTTTTTTTTCTTTTTTTTGTATACTGAATCGAGGCTCGTGAAAGCTAACATTTATTTCACAAACAAATCAACCAGACAAACAAAACATACAAAAAGAGGGAGCGGAAGACGAGATGGGGAGAGGAGGGGAAGCACACAAACACAACACCTGAGAGCAGGGAGAAGCGCGGGAGGGAGAGGGCCTGGGGGGAGGAGGCGTGGGAAGGGGGGGGGGGAGGGAGAAGTATAAAACACAAGGAGACCAAGGACTTCCAGGACAGAAGTTGGTATTTCAAAAAAGTGTAGGATTTGGGGTGAAATTAGCGGGGGTAGAAAAGATCAAGGTTTTGGATGGGGGAAGATAAGAGATGGTGGTGAACAGCTGTTTTAAAGACCTGGAGGGTGGAGTGGGATTGAAGAGAGTGAGGGAGTTTGTTCCAGAGGCGGGAGAGTATAGCGGGAGTCATGATGTTATTCTCTCTGGTATATATACGTAGATTACAGTAGATCTAGGCTTGTACAAGATAAGCATATATTTCCTCAAAAACGTCGGGTTTCCTCCCCGTTCAGTTTAGTGTTAAACAACAAAATAATTCACATTAGTGTGTTATATTCTCATATTCTGGTGCTATATTGCTCTGATGAAGGGGTAATGCCTGGAATGTCAGTTTTACTTTGCTTTCCATGCTTGGCACAACTTTATCAATTTCCAGTTGATGAAACCTATTGCTGCATGATTCAAGCTTTGCTCTATTTGAAATGCATGGTACCCATCCACCCAATATATTTTTGCATGCAATTCCTTTGTTGTAGCACAGGAGCAGACATTAACCTCGAGAGTGGACACTCTACTGCTGAGTCTCCACTTCATGTGGCCGCCCGCTATGGCCTAGCTGATCACGTCACTTTGTACATCTCGTACGGTGCAGAGATGGACATCCTCAATGGGGACGATGAGACGCCTCTCTCCACTGCGATCTACTGGTCACTCGACCTCAAGATGCAATGGCACAAGCCAGAACATCACCAGGTATGCACACAAACATCATGCAACAGCAACACTGTTATCATAATACTAAACTGATCTGATTTCAAATTTAAAGGTAACCATTTATGGAGCTTTGTGGAGCTGCTGCATTGGTAATTGAGTCTGGAGGGTTCAAACAAGGGGAAGGTCATGAAACCTGCATTAAATTGACACATTAACAAAATAATTTTATGCCTCCGCACCCGAAGGTGGCCGGACGCATTATGTTTTCGGGTTGTCCTCTGTCGATATGTCTGTCCGTCCGTCCGGGCTAAACCTTGTTTTTCTCAGCAACCATATGTCCGATTGAGACGAAACTTTCAGGGTAGGAGTGCCAGCCATGCAAAATGTTTTTATGATAATTGTGCAGTCATAGGTCACGTGGTATGGCAGCTATCTTGGATTAAACGCAAATAATTAAATACTTCTCGGAAACCGCTTAATGGAAAAATTAGAAACTTGGCACATTTTCAAGTCCAATGGGGGAACAAAAGCATGATAATGATGACATCATTGGTGAAGTGGTATACCACCCATTAATGTTTTAATCGAATGTCTTATCCTAAAAATCTGAAACTGCATGCACATGATCTATGACCCATTTGCATTTAAATATTAAATTGATGACATCTTAGGTCACATGGTTTGGCAGCCATTTTGGATTGAAGGAAAATATAAAATAATTATATCTCTGAAACCGCTCACCCTATCGATGCGAAATTTTACAAACATCATCTAACAGCACCGTTGCATATAGTTTGAAAATTATGATGTCATAGGTCATGTGATTTGGCAGCATGTCAATGTGATATTTCAGTTTTTTCTTTTTAATAAATTTGCAAAACTTTCTAAAATCCTGTTTTCTCTTTGTCATTATGGGGTATTGAGTGTAGATTGATGGGGGAAAGAAATGAATTTAAACGATTTCAGCATAAGGCTGCAACATAACAAAATGTGAAAAAAAGTGAAGGGGTCTGAATACTTTCTGAATGCACTGTATGACTAAACTTGGTGGATGAGTTGATTAAGTGACAACAAGGCGATTCGATTTTGGTTCATGTCAGATCCAGATCTGGCCTATCAGTGGGATACAAAACATACACTGTTCAGCCTGGTTGAGGTATGTGCTCTACCGAGTCCCATTGTAGTTCATTGTAGCAATTTATCTCTCAGTCGCTTAAACTTTCCTTCAGGCTTCATGTAATGTGGAGTCAAGCAGTGTACTGGCCAAGCAAATCCTCTTGCATTGCAAAATTCTTAATGATGAAACCATTGAAGCAGAAACACATATCTGAAGCAGAAACACATATCTGAAGCTGAAGATTTAAACATTGCCCCTGGTTTGAGCATTGCCCCCAAAGGTGGCTATTGCTATTATTTTGACAACTCTCTCTTTCTCACTCTTTTTCCAATAGGTATGTGAGCTTCTCCTTGCACTTGGAGCCAACCCCAATGCCACGGATGGCGACTACCGCTGCCTTCTGCACAAAGCTGCGTGGAATGCAGACATCTTTCTCCTACAGCTCCTCCTCAGTTGTAATGCAAACATCAACAAGATGGATGGAAACGGTTGCATGCCACTTCAGTACCTACTTTCTGTTGTTTCAGTTCGTCGTGAGTTCCAGCCGGAGGCCTGCGTTCAGCTCATGCTTAACCATGGATCCCAACCAATCAACCCTCTTCAGTTTCACAAAGTAAATGGCTTTGATGGTGTTTTCAAACATCTAATTTTAACTTTTCGTTGGCATCATGTTGAAGCAGATGAAAGATTAAGACCTTCTACTTCTTTAATATTTTGTCAACTGTTGGAGAAAAGCATGGCTTTTGAAAACACTTGATGGTTTTGATAACTTGTTGTACACCACACCTTTCCTATGCCATCCCCAGGTGCTGCATATCGTCACTGCCGGGCACCGAAGGGGGCTCGGCAATGACGAACGCTGAAAGGGAGTACTCAGTTTTCACTCTGGTTGTTTGTTTGATTGTTTGTTTTCTTGGTTGTTTGTTTGTTGTACACCGCACATTTCCTATGCCAACTCAAGGCATTGCAAAACGTCATTGCCGGGCACTGAAGGGGGTTCGGCAATGACGCACGCTGAAAGGGAGTACTCAGTTTTCACTCTGGTTTTTTTCTTGCTTTCTTGTTTTCTTGTTTGTTTGTTTGTTTGGCCGGGCGATATCTCAGCCATCCTTTGAGCTCGGAAGCTGAAATTTCGGCACAATAGTGAGCAAGTCCTTTGTCAAAAACTGTATTTATTTGTTTTTTGATTAATCAATTAATTGAGGAGTTATTTAATTATTAGCGATTAATTAAGTACTTATTTAATTAATCAAATTTCCTCTCTTCTGACCATTAATTCAGGCACCTTTTGAGTTAGGAAGCTGATATTTGGACATGCCAATGACCAGGTGATTTGGCTGCAAAGGCTATTTTTGATTTATTAATTAATCAATTAATCAATTATTCGATTAATGACTAAAAAAAAAAAAAAAAATTAAGTTACAGATTGTGATGAAATGTTAGTGGTTTATGTGTTCTATGACCGAATTGATTAATAATTTAATTTTTTAATGATTATTATTTATTTATTTTCATTATTAATCATTTATTTATTTTCTTTCTCATTTGGCCGATATCTCCAGCACCTTTTGAGCTAGGAAGCTAATATTTGGACGTGAGTGACCAAGTGATGTGGCTATCAAGGATATTTTTGATTTATTGATTAATCATTTAATCGATTAATTATTTATTGATTAATCAATTAATTATTTAATTTTTTTATTAATGACTTATTTAATTAAATTCCTAAAAGATACATCTTCGGATGAAGCACGAGTGGTTTCGTTATGCTATTAGCCAATTGATTAAAAAAATATTTTGTGATAATCTTTTATTGATTTTAATTATACAATTAATCAATCAATTAGTGTTCACCTCTCCCTCCCAATGCAGCCTCTATGAGCTGCACTGCGGCATTGCCGGGCGCCGGAGGCACCCCGGCAATGCCGCGCTGTAGGATATTTAATTATTTGGCATGGGGGCGGTGTACTTTGAATGTATCTGTACTTGTTCAGTATTATTTTTTATATACGGTGTCGAGGTTAGGGGAGGAGCTATAACAAGGAACAGTTCAGGCGAAAACACAACAAAAAGAAGAACAGAAAAAGAAGGGTTGAGGGAAACACATCAGAAGCAGGATTGAGGAAGAAAATAGAGGGAGACTTGGAGAAATACGGGATGTGGAGCAGAATGAGGGCAAAAGGAGGACACAGGGGATTAACTAGATGGATACAGCTGCAAACTCAATCAGAGAAGTGGAAGGAAAAACTGGGAACTCGGAAAGAGCTGGGCTTAGGGAAGGTTCATGGGGGTAGAAATTATCATTGGTTTCCATGGTAACAATCTGAGTAAGATGTGTCAGTGGTGCCAGCAGAGAGAGGAGAGCAGCACTCTGTAAAGCTGCTGATGAATGCCGTGGAGGTAGATAAAAGTTCGGCTCTGCCAAGGAAAGACTTTACACGATGGAGGATGTACAGTCGGCAATTAATTTTGGATACCAACTTAATGTGGTTTGCCCAAGGAAGATCAGGGCAAATAATGAGGCCCAAAGGTTTGAGAGAGTGAACTTTCTTCAAAAAGATTAAGGAAGTAGATGTGAGGTTCTCCAGATGGTGTTTTTGGAGAGACAGAGTGAGAGTGTGTCCAAGTGTTTGACTAGCTCGTGATTCTATCAAGGTCTGAAGAGAGGGAAGAGACTGCTGCCGGCCTAAATGTAGGATGAGGGATATCATGGCAGGGGGTGGAACCAATAGCAAGGAGATGACGAGGGTTTTCCAGATAGTCAGAAGGATCGTTCATGACGTTTAGGAATACGACTGGGCCCAGAACCCTGCCTTGGAGCACTCCGACCTTGATAAGTAAGCCGTGTGTGGAGGTGCCTTGGATGTCATTGGCAGATAGTCTGAAAAGCAAGGCAGGGTGCTAGATTGTATTGAATGCTCGACATTTGTCTAGAGAGACGACCCTGATCTCATGACTGATTTTGGGCACGGCCATCCATTATTGGGAGAGCATGTCCAGGGCAGAGTGACCGGGGTGAATCTGAACTGATGGTCTGCGATGAAGCTTTTGGAGAAAAAGAAGGATTTGAAGTCGACTGCCATGAGGGTTTACATGACCTTGCTGATGATTAGAAGTACTCTGATGATTTATTGATGGAGGAACAACTTCTTGAAATTGAATATTGTATTTCGAACATGGATCAGAGCGTAAATCGGAAAACAAACCTGCCGTTTAACAGTACTTTGTCCACTTGTGTCAATGGCAGTAAAAAGGCAATAAACTTCTTCCGGAATTTTTAATACGACTTTTACAATCTCTATTTTATTTAAATTGAATTATATACTTGAACATTATATAATATATATATAACCACCTTTAGAGGCCATTTTTTCCCGCAAAGCGGGGGTTGGCCTTTTTCGGGAACCGTGGTTGTTGTTGTTTTTTGGTCCCCTTTTTGAAGCAATGTTTTACGGCCGGATGCCCTTCCTGACGCCAACCCTTTTTGCCACCTTTAACGACAAACAGGGAATTACCAGTGAACTGGTACTCAATTAGCCGACCTCGGAAGGATGACAGGCTGAGTCAACCCCCCTGGTGTTAATTCAGCGATCGACCGGGATTGCGAACCCAGGATCCTAGGTATCCTAAGCCGGCACCCTAGCCGCTAGCCCAACACCAGGGTTTTTGTAGAACCCAAATCATCTTCTTGTCACTTCTGAGAACCTCCAGTTTTGCAGTACTTGGACATACTAAATAAGGTGGTGTATAAGACTGCTGCTGCTGTCGTGCCAAACTTCCAGAATTTTTTTAACAAACTTTAAAATTATTATTTTATTTCAATTGACGTATATACCTGAACAATGTGTGGGATAACGTGTTCTATGAACTCTCTAGTTTCATCCTGTTTCTGCAAAGCGGTGATGTTGGCTGACATCTAACAGATGAAAATTGACCTGAGCAAAATGATAGGATGAACAGAGCAGGAGGATGTGCAAGAGCAGCAGAGCAGGTTTTTAGGACATTGCACTGCATCTGGAGCATGCGTTGCAGAATCAGAGTCGAGCATTGACAGAAACCTCTGCACCTTCTCAGGTGAAAAAGACACAGAGTCCAGAAACATTTGGCTGCGACTGGGTAGGGTTTGTGCAGGAAGCGAGGGTTTTGGGGACAATGTATGGAAACAAACACATGATTAAGCCATTCGGTCTTCTATCCAGTGGAGTCGGTTGTCGTCCTATTTGAAGTGAGGAAGGGATGGAGGGGGAAGTATACTCTGGTGACAGACCTAAGGCAGCACCAGGTTTTAGAATAACGAGTGAAGTTGTAAAGTGCTGTTTCTTGTGGTTGGACAGATGTGTTGTCATTCTCCTAAGAGTGGATACACTTGCTCCGGACTTTGTGGAATTACCTGAGGTTGCCTTCGGTCATATTTGCCTTCCAGGAAGCAGATTTCTGTGGAATAATTCCCATGATAAGTTAATATCATGAGCAGTCGACAAAGGAGACCAGTCCTGAAGTGAGATGGTGGCTTGCTGTCCCTACCATCAGGGGCATTGATGGGAGCTGTCGGGGGGATTGCTTCCTCGGGACCGGGGTCCATTGAGGGGCCTGGGCTTCTGTAATTTTCTTTTAAAACAGTACAGTGAAACCCCTCAACGGGTTATCCTCATTCCCTCATCGTTACTTTTAAACCCAGAAGCTGATTTTGCTTTATTTATCAGCTCGTTGCTACTCTCATTTAGGATCTTCATCAGAGAAAGTTCCTTAACAAGTTATAAACTAGAACGGGCACTCGGTAGAGCGCATACCTTCGCCGCAGCTACTGTTCTGTACTTGGTAAAAATACGATTTTGACCTTTTCGTGACCTTGACCTTGACCTTTGACCCGATTGCTCCCAAAATCTAATCAAATGTGTCCCGTATAATAACCAATCATCCCACCAAATTTCATGCAATTCGGTTGAATACTTTTTGAGTTATGCGAATAACATACACACACACACACAGACATACAAATAAATACACAGCGATCAAAACATAACCTTCCGCTTTTGCGAAGGTAAAGAGAGAAAGGGAGCGGGTGGGGACCCAAGGTTGTTTGCCTCGCTGCCCGTGCTGGCTCTCGACGCCCCTGCCTACCAGTCAACCTAAGTGAACTGCTAGACTCGCCATGTGCATATGTGCCTCTCTGAGAATAGCCAGAGAGATGTTCACTCTCACACACATAATCAGATGAACCAATTGGAGCAGAGGAAGATCAGGAGACATTAGCAGGATAGTTGGTCATTACCAGTTACAGAATGGACCATTTGCCATTGGGAGAAATCCGGATCTGAACCTTAAGTGATTGAGTGGGTCACATGGAGTCACAGAAGTCCTTTGCTGAAGTGCCATGACTGTTGAGAGAGGTAGCAACACCAACCAAGTTGCTTGGTGACAATTAAAATCACCACATATGAAGAAAAGAGAGTTGGGATGAGTGGTTAACAGTTGGTCCATGTCGTCTGAGAGAGAGATGTAGATGGAGTCATCACTGTTAGGAGGACGGTACAACACACAGACAAAGAAGAGGGGGGAGATGAGGGGAAGTCGCAGGTGGAGCTACCGGTACTCCTGAAGGTTGGGAAGTGTAAAAGCAGCACACTGACAATGAGAAAAGGATCCGTTTTCTCAAGTAAAAATGGAGTTCAAGTGTTGTTTTTGATATTCAGTCATGAATATATGAGCCATCCCGATCCCTTTCACATCTCTTTGGAACATGAATAATACTTCTTGCAAATGTGCCTGTTCAATTTTGTTGAGGTAAAACAACAGGTGGCAAAGATGAGCAGTTGAAAATACAGTCGTAACATTACTTTTACTGATGATAATTAGCTCGGCAAACTTTCATTCAAATCAAGATCTTTGTTAAAAGTTTCATTGCTTCAGACTTAGCATGGCATTCCGGTGCAAAAGAGGGAGCTGACTCGGAAAAATATGAGGAAATAATGTTTGTTTCCGATTCCCCCAAAATAATAATTCCTCCTTGATTTCTATACACTCTGATACTAACTTTGCATTGAATTAACCATCAACAACTATCATGGATGCCTCTTCGTGGTGGTTGTACCCCCCTAACGCAAGCCAGGGGCAAATCTTCCTCATTCTTCCCTGCTGCCCAGATTCGTCAGGGCAGAACGGTAATGGTCAGAGTGCCGATCGGTCCCCATGGACCAGCCCTTTCCCTCTTCTCTCTCTCACTTTCTCTTTCACTCTCTTTTTCTTTCTTTCTCTCTCTTTCTTTCTTTCTCTTTTTCCTTCTCTCTCTCTTTTTCTTACTCTCTCTCTTTTTCTTAATCTCTCTCTCTTTTTCTTTCTCTCTCTCTTTTTCTTTCTCGCTCTCTTTTTCTTTCTCGCTCTCTTTTTCTTTCTCGCTCTCTTTTTCTTTCTCGCTCTCTTTTTCTTTCTCGCTCTCTTTTTCTTTCTCGCTCGCTTTTTCTTTCTCGCTCTCTTTTTCTTTCTCGCTCTCTTTTTCTTCCTCTCTCTCTTTTTCTTTCTCGCTCTCATTTCTTTTTCTTTCTCGCTCTCTTTTTCTTTCTTGCTCTCTTTTTCTTTCTCGCTCTCTTTTTCTTTCTCGCTCTCTCTCTCGCCCTCTCTCTAGCTCTGTTGTAGCCCCGACTTTGAAGGCTAGATGGGGGGGAGGGGGGGGGGATCTCTGGGTTGCTCCTGGGAGATCAATCGATTGTCTCCATGCCACGGGCTTGTTCAAGAGAACTGAACAGGGCTAAACAACAACAACTAATCAAACAGAGAAGCCTCTAATGCAAAGGAGAATCTTTTGATGAAAAAAAAAAATACCCTTCAATTTCAGGAATATTTATCGAACAATAATTGAACATAAATCAACTGTTTTCGATGTGAATTCACATTTCTTCATTTCAAGCAGAAACTGACCTGAACGGCGCTGAAATGCATCGGAGGTTTGTAGTTCAAGTAGAGTGTGTAGCAAGCTGGTTAGGTTAATTTGCCTTTGTCTTTACGTCGTTTATATATTGTTAAGAACCCAACGTCGGCCTCGGATCCCCTTAGAGGGGGGATTAATCCCCTCTTCTATAACTGACCGACGTGGTCCCTGGCGCTGTACAGCGACCTCCGGAAAGGCCGATGGCACAGCCCCGTTCATACCGCGGACAGATGTTAATTGCCGAGCGGTTTTAAGCAACCGCGGCATGAACTATTAACAGATACTAGACCCGATTCCTGAACGTTGGCCAAATCGTGCCACGGGTATTCAATGTGGAAACCTCAAAGACAAAGGATGTGAAGAAGAAGAAGAAGAAGAAGAAGACAAAAGGTAAGAAATACGAATATGATTTATTACTACTATTTACAACCAAAAGAAACCAAGGAAGAAGGAAGGATAATAAAATCATGCAGAAAGAGGGACGGACCAGAAGGACACAGTGAAACTCTAGCTTAACTAAACAGGCTTAACTTATACCCCAGGACAAGACAAAAGACAGACTACAAGCACACTTACATGGGGGATGATGACAGGAATGGCAAGAAGGGTTTGGGACGGCAGAGAAGGGGAGGAAGGCACGGAGCTGGCTGGAGCTTGATCCCGCACGGGACGTCGGACTGGACCTCGACGGCCACCGATGCCACCGATCCTGGTTCCCGCGGGGTAACGGGTCGGAGCTGCCTGGTGGAGCCAACCTGCTGGTGGAGTCAAAACTGCTGGTCGAGTCAAAGCTGCTGGTCGAGCCAAAGCTGCTGGTGGGGGGTCTGGCATGACGGGTTCTCTCTCTCTCTCTTGAACTTAATCGTCTCTTTTGCCGCCGTGGGGACGTCGCGTGCTTTCCCCGGACTCATCTGAGGTGGGGGCATCTCCTGCGGGTTATATAAGCCCCACCCTCTAAACTTTACGAACCTCCCCGATCGCTCTTCCTCCGCCCTCTCAAGCCAAACCCCTCGTGCTTGGTTGGTTGTAGGGGCTCTCCTGGCCCCACCCTCCGATGACGAGGTGGAGACACGCCTTTCCTTCCCAACTTGACCGCATGCATAATGGAGGTTTTGGGGCAATTTGAGCGAGCCCCAGCCAAAGGGCAGCAGTGGCGAATGCAGCAAACCACCCAGTGCAGTTGGCAATTGACGAAAGGGGGGATGTGCAGGGAATCTACCTTGTTTGAATTCGATGCAATGCAGTGTTAACTAGTGGAAAACAGAGCCTTAACCTAATACACAGAATAAGGAAATAACTACCAACAAGGAGGAAATCTATGATTTGGCTACGTGATGGTATATGACCTAACTAAGGGACGCCCTTTGACCTTTATACACAACAACTGGAGGAAGGAGGGTGGTATTTACAATTCATTACACAATAAAAAAACACAATTCTCATATCCACAACACTGCACCCTCCTCCTCTTAGGCACGTCCCAGGCCTATTACTTTTACTTTTAGTGTGGCACGTAGGTGTAGTTCCCTCTACATTTAACCTGACCCTGAGTGTGACAGTTTTAAAACACAATTAAGTATGTCCCTCTGCTGCATTGCACCCTGCCTAACAGATTTGCACCCACAGCTAACCGAATTGCGGAATGGTTTTCAAACTAAAACATGAACGATGGGGGAGCATTATTTACAGTTGACGCTATTTTATTTACAAAACGCAACCCAGGACCTGTGATTGTTCTTTTGGGGGGGAGACAGTCTGCCCTGCAACGACGCACCAGAAAGCACCAAAACACCATCAAGCACCACAAAGCACCATTTGGTGCACAGTCATCACAGTTCATGAATAAAAATAACCAAACAAACCCTGCTGGTGGTCTCTTGCTCTTCGGCTCCCTCTGCCGGCTATTGTCGTTTTTCCAGATGTTGTCTTTCTTCCTTTTCTTACTGGCGGCCTATTTGGACATAATAAGAGTGCAGAAAACGTGTCCGTTTTTTTATTTATGGCCCACAGGGCCGACTAGGGGTGGTTCACCTGTGTGGCATAGGTGCCCTGTGACCAAGGTCCGCCAGCAAGATCTCGGGCCTTCATGGCCGGTTCCAGCAGAGGGGCCATGCCCCAACCCATGGGGTCCATCAGTGGTGCTCAGCCACAGACATGTGGTCCATAAGGTGGTGCATCGATGCAGACAGCTGGTTCCGGGAGTTTCGGGCGCACAATGGCGGACTCCCGCACGCTCCCCTCGGCGCCCAGTCCTCGTGTGGGAGACAAGGGGGGGTAGGGGGGGGGGAAGACAGGTGAGCGAGGGGTAAGGTCACAAGGGTACACGTCAAACAAGGCAATGCAAGGCGAGGTGCGTTTGGAGACGGAGCGGAGAAAAGCTCGTCCCTACCGTACGTCACCCCCCCTGTCACCTACTCTACCCTTGCCCTTACCCCATATTTACAACAATCTACACATTTACAAATCCATCACTAATGTCTTGTCTTCCCCATATTTCCCCTATACCAAATTCGTCTTCACTCCCACTAATCCAAAATTTGCCATCACCCAATTCATCATCAATCCTCATAAGGAGGGAGAGATGGAACAACAAAGCACAATGTCACACCCACGTCATGATGCGTCTCACATTCCAAACATTTGCACAATAAAAATAATAAAAACAACCTGGCATGGTGTGGAGGTACGTCACCTCAGGTGAGTGAATGTCGATGGTGCGAGGAGATCTCAATCCTAACTACCTTCTAAATGACTTTAATACACTTTACACTACCCGGGGTCTTTCCCTGCCAATCCATTGGCCAACTTACACTATGGGTTCTAAAAACCAATTCCCATTGACCAAACTGTGGTGCTTATCAATTTGGGGTCTCACTCCCCCGATTCATCTCCCGGTGCCCTTGCACAATTTCCGGGCTGAGTCGTGTAGCTCTCCCAGCAGGTCTACCCACCTGCACACCTCCACCACTGCAGTTGCCTCCGAGCTTACCTGCTCCTTACCCTAACCTATCTACCTGGGGAAGGCCCTCTGGCGCTCTCCCCACTCGGTGCCCTCTGGCACTGGGCTACCCGGGTCCGTCTTCCGGATCCTCGGGCCCCATCCACAACTCTACCGGCTCCCAGAGCCCACCTGCGGCCTCACCTGGCCGACACCCTAACAGTGGCGGAGTGCTCAACCAACTACACACACTAACAGGCCACACGCCCAGCCATTTCCACGTCACTAATGCACCCATCCAAACTCCATTCTTCCACACGCACCACAGATGCCAATATCCAACCACAATTTACCTACTCCCTCTACCTAACTCTTAAACTACCCTCCCTGGGTATTCGTGATGGGGTCCATCCTCCTTTCCCCCATCCACACCTTCGCACCATCCACTCCACTCCACAGTTTCCACCATACTCACTCCACGACCATCCATTCCATACTCCATATATTCCACACTCCATGTAATCCACACAACCATTCTCCATTCACCTGTAGTTGCACACCTGTGCAATCACTCCTACACCTGGTGCTTCCTGCACCCTCCTTCCTCCCAGGACCATTTGGTCAGCACAACACACATCACCATCACTCACTCACACACTGCTCCATACACCTGTTCAGTTGCACACCTGTGCAATCTCAATTGTTCCTCACTCACTGCTCCATACACTTCCATGCTCATTACAATTCACAATCACCTTCTCACAATACACTTCTGAATACCTTTTTACACACACGGCATCATCTGACCTACCTGTTGCCCTGCTAAAACTCGCGCTTCCCTGTCGCCCCTTTAAACTATTGCGCTCCCTCGTCATTATAATCCAAACTAATCTACCTGCGTCCCCACTACAGGTATCATTGTCACTACCTAACCTTACCGTTACCTATGGTCAATCTCTAGGTCCCTACACACGATATCCTAACCCTCCCGGGCGAGTTTTCACTGCCAACCGCATAACTAGTGCTCCTTTGCCCCCTCTGTGAGGGATGGCAGAGTTGCCACTCCTCCACATCGGGCATCTCTCACTATTAATTTTGCTCACCAAATTCCAGCCAATCAAAAATTTGCCAATTATCTGCCAATCATTCTACCAATCATCAATCTGCCAATCCTTTGCCAATCATCAAATTTTTGCCAATCACAAATTCCCTATCCTCAATTTCGGGTCCAAAACACTATCATCATCACAGTCCGCTATATCTGAGCCTCGGTGCGTCGTCACATCATTAAAACTCGGCTTCGCAAAGCCGAGCAATGAATTCGGGTGGTTTGGTCGCCTGCAGGTTGAATCCATCCGGCTTTCAGTTCAAGGGAGGGGGTTTGGTCGGGCCGAGATTCCACGCACCATCTCGGCGCGGATCCTTGCGGCCTCCGGCCCGATCTCGCCCGGTCGGAACCCCGTCCCCGCCACCAGGGGGCACCGTTCCGCTTCCTCCTACTCGCCCTTGAACCGGACCGGTCGCCTCGCCCGACAAGGCCCGGACTCGACCGTGCGGGGTGGGGCCAGGCCCGAATCGTGCACGACGCTTCCAAGAGAAGCGATGCAGCATCGATCCGCGCCGGGCCTCGCATCCAACAAAGCGCACCGCGCCCCGAGTGCTCGCCTCGGCTATCCGTCGCCCTAAACGCTGCCCCGGTTAACGTCGATGCTTCACTTGCATGCTTACACCACGCGACCCTTTTCACACTCACCAAACCTGGCATCTCGGTGCCTCCAGTGCATCCCACACACTCCGTCCATTCCACCACTCCACTCCCTGTTACACACCACACCTCTCGCGCACCCTCTTGCGCACACTTCCTTAAAACACCTCGCACGCCATCTTGTGCACTCTCCTCCATTACGTCCTCCGTAACACTCACCATGGGCGTGCAGTCTTGCATCCACCCACTAATGCGCTCCAATGTGCTCTCCCACACCCGCGCCACAACCAACTCAGGTGTGCTTTCTCGCACACTCTCGCCGTTCATCCCAAGCGTGCTTCCTCGCACCCGCTCCTCCACCAACTCACTCTCACCCTCGCACGTACACTCCGTGCACTCCGACGTGCATTCCCGCTCGCACTCGGTTTTACACTCGCGCTCCGATGTGTTCTCTTGCACTCGCGCCACCACCAGCTCACTCTCTGTGTCACACTCCGTACACTCTGCTTCACACAGACCCTCCGACGTGCATTCTCGCTCACACTCGGTTTCACACTCGCGCTCCGATGTGCCCTCTCGCACTCGCGCCACCACCAACTCACTCTCCGGGTCACTCTCACCCTCGCACGTACACTCCGTCGTGCATTCCCGCTCACACTCGGTTTCACTCCCACACTTTATAACACACCCACTCGCCGACGCACACCTTTTCCTCACACGCGTGCCATTTCCACTCACACGGGACCCTTCACCAACGCCCGGGTGCCATATTGACCCCAATCGCGCGAAAATTCTTTTGTCGCCAAACATCCTCCTGCAAAATCTCCCCGCACAATACACAGCACGACTCACCTGGGGGATTCTCTTCTCCATGCGCACCTGCAAATCTTTATAAGGATTAGCAAGTAAGGCATCAGGATGTGAACTTAGACTTTGTGCACAATCCATTCCTTCCTCCTGCCGCGAGTGCTTTTCTAAGCCCCCGGTCTCTCCAATTTCAATTCCCAGCACTTTTTCTTTGGCGACCGCTGGCTTTATTAAAATTCCCTCTACCTCAGCGGTCGCCGGCTTTTTCATACCCCGGGTCGCGATGTCTACCCTGGTCCAGTTACCTGTGCTTTCCTCCGCCTCACTCAACCAGCGCTTCTCGACCCGCTTTACCTCGTCGTGCACCCCTGGGACCTGCTCGCCCAATCTGCGGTCAATGTTCTCCCCCACCTTTTTCAATCTGGCCATTCGATCCATCTCTTCGTTCAGTGCCTGTCTTGACACTCCCATCCTCGCTAATAATCGCGTCATAAAGGCGTCCATTTGCGCAGCCATTTGCTGCGACATTTGCACATCTATCACAGCCATTTGCGCAGCGGGCGCGGCACTCACTGCCATATGCGAGGCGCCATTTTGTGTGTCTGAACCCTCCGCAACCCAATGCGTATTGTGCTCCTCCATTACTCCCAAATCCTCCCCGGGGTCCTGGGTCGATTCTACCCACCCTAACTCTACCCCCACCAGCAACCGATCGCCTTGACTATCCATGGCACGACTCAATTTGGGATTTTATAAAACAAAATTTCGGCCCACTTGAAATTTGAGCACGCTAAGCGCTTCAGGTCCGTATCTCGCTCTCGACACCAATTGTTGTGGAACCCAACGTCGGCCTCGGATCCCTTCTTGAGGGGGGATTAGTCCCCTCATTTGTGACTGACCGACGTGGTCCCTGAAGCTGCACAAGCTCCCTCCAGAGGCAGGTGAGCAGCTTCGTTCGCGACCGCGGATAAGATGTTATTTGCCGAGCGGATGGCAGCCGCGGCACGAACCGTTAACAAAGACTAACCCGATCCTGAACGTTGGCCAAATCGTGCCACAGGTATTCAATGGGGAAAAGACAAAGACGACGGATGTGAAGAAGGGGAAGACAGAAGTAGGAAATACGAATATAATTGATTACTACTATTTACCACCAAAAGAAACCAAGGAAGAAGGAAGGATAATAAAATAAAAACAGAAGAAGAAGAAGCAGACACAGTGCACCTTAGCTTACCTATGCAGTCTTACTTAACCCAGGACAGAACAAACAAAAGACAGACTCACACGAATGGGGAATGAAGGGTGGATTGGCTGGAGTGGTTTGGAGGGATGAGAAGGGGAGGAAGGCACGGAGCTTGCTGGAGCTTGATCCCGCATGGGACGTCGGGCTGGACCTCGACGGCCACCGATGCCACCGATCCTGGTTCCCGCGGGGTAACGGGTCGGAGCTGCCTGGTGGAGCCCACCTGCTGGTCGAGCCAAAGCTGCTGGTGGGGTCTGGCGTGACGGGTTCTCTCTCTCTCTCTTGAACGTAATCGTCTCTTTTGTCGCCGTGGGGACGTCGCGTGCTTTCCCAGGACTCCTATGAGGTGGGGGCGTCTCCCGCGGGTTATATAAGCCCCACCCTCTAACCTTTATGAACCTCCCGGATCGCTTTTCCTCCGCCCTCTCAAGCCAAACCCCTCGTGCTTGGTTGGTTGTAGGGGCTCTCCTGGCCCCACCCTCCGATGACGAGGTGGAGACACGCCTTTCCTTCCCAACTTGACCGCGTGCGTAATGGAGGTTTTGGGGCGATTCGAGCGAGCCCCAGCCAAAGGGCAGCAGTGGCGAATGCAGCAAACCGCCCAGTGCAGTTGGCAATTGACGAAAGGGGTGATGTGCAGGGAATCTACCTTGTTTGAATTCGATGCAATGCAGTGTTAACTAGTGGAAAACAGAGCCTTAACTTAATACACAGAATAAGGAAATAACTACCAACAAGGAGGAAATCTATGATTTGGCTATGTGATGGTATATGACCTAACTAAGGGACGCCCTTTGACCTTTATACACAACAACTGGAGGAAGGAGGGTGGTCTTTACAATTCATTACACAATTTAAAAAACACAATTCTCATATCCACAACAATATCATGATATTGGTGATGTCAGATGTACATGATATTGATGGTATCAGATGTACATGACATTGATGGTATCAGATGTACATGGTATTTGTGATATCAGATGTACATGCTATTGAGGGTATCAGATGTACATGATATTGATGGTATCAGATGCACATGATATTGATGGTAGATGCACATGATATTGATGATATCAGATGTACATGCTATTTATGGTATCAGATGTACATGATATTGATGGTATCAGATGTACATGATATTGATGACATCAGATGTACATGATACTGATGGCATCAGATGTACATGATATTGGTGATATCAGATGTACATGATATTGATGGTATCAGATGTACATGATATTGATGGTATCAGATGTACATGATATTGGTGATATCGGATGTACATGATATTGGTGATATCAGATGTACATGATATTGGTGATATCAGATGTACATGATATTGGTGATATCAGATGTACATGATATTGGTGATATCAGATGTACATGGTATTGGTGATATCAGATGTGCATGATATTGGTGATCTCAGATGTACATGATTTTGGTAATATCAGATGTACCGGATTTTGGTGATATCAGATTGATCTGAAATTAGTTTTTTGGAGAAAATGAAGGCTTTCATATCAACTGCGATGATGGATTCCATGACCTTGATAATTATTGTAAGTAATCTGATTGGTCTGTAGTTAAGGGGATCAGTTGTTGCACAATATTTATATAATACAATGATGTTGGCTGATCTCCAATCAGATTGAAGATGACCTCGGACATATGATAGGGTGAACAGAGCAGAAAGAGGGATGTGCAACAGCAGCAGAAAAGAATGTCTAGGACACTGTTTAAACTGTTTTGTTTACCCTGAGAGATGTCATCTGAGGATGCTACCTTGCAGTTCCATCCAAACAATATTTACTCATCCTGTGTGCAGGTACTAGAGACGTGCAGCCACTCACCAGTGGTCGTTGAAATGACTGCTAACTGTTACAAGTCACTGAGAATCACCAGACTTTGGAAAAAGGCCATTGACCCAGAACATCGAGAGGTGAGTTCAACCTCAAACTTGCAGGGAAAAAAATGTCATATTGGTCAAAACATGCAAATTACGATGAAACACTTGAATTCAAATTCACCAAAAAAAATGTCATATTGGTCAAACATGCAAATTACGATGAAACACTTGAATTCCGATTCACCAAAAAAAAGTCATATTGGTCAAACATGGAAATTACGATGAAACATTTGAATTCAGATTCACCAAAAAAAATGTCATATTGGTCAAACATGCAAATTACGATGAAACATTTGAATTCAAATTCACCAAAAAAAGTCATATTGGTCAAACATACAAATTACAATGATGCACTTGAATTCCGATTCACCAAAAAAAAGTCATATTGGTCAAACATGGAAATTACGATGAAACATTTGAATTCAGATTCACCAAAAAAAATGTCATATTGGTCAAACATGCAAACTACGATGAAACACTTGAATTCAAATTCACCAAAAAAATGTCTTATTTGTCAAACATGCAAATTTCGATGAAACACTTGATTTCAAATTCACCAAAAAAAATGTCATGTTGGTCAAACATGCAAATTTCGATGATGCACTTGAATTCCGATTCACCAAAAAAAAGTCATGTTGGTCAAACATACAAATTACAATGAAACACTTGAATTCCGATTCACCAAAAAAAAGTCATGTTGGTCAAACATACAAATTACAATGATGCACTTGAATTCCGATTCACCAAAAAAAAGTCATATTGGTCAAACATGGAAATTACGATGAAACATTTGAATTCAGATTCACCAAAAAAAATGTCATATTGGTCAAACATGCAAACTACGATGAAACACTTGAATTCAAATTCACCAAAAAATATGTCTTATTTGTCAAACATGCAAATTTCGATGAAACACTTGATTTCAAATTCACCAAAAAAAAATGTCATGTTGGTCAAACATGCAAATTACAATGAAACACCTGAATTCAGATTCACCAAAAAAAGTCATATTGGTCAAACATGCAAACTACGATGAAACACTTGAATTCAAATTCACCAAAAAAAATGTCATGTTGGTCAAACATACAAATTACGATGAAACACTTGAATTCAGATTCACCAAAAAAAATGTCATATTGGTCAAACATACAAATTACGATGAAACACTTGAATTCAGATTCACCAAAAAAAATGTCATGTTGGTCAAACATACAAATTACGATGAAACACTTGAATTCAGATTCACCAAAAAAAATGTCATGTTGGTCAAACATACAAATTACGATGAAACACTTGAATTCAAATTCACCAAAAAAAATGTCATGTTGGTCAAACATACAAATTACGATGAAACACTTGAATTCAGATTCACCAAAAAAAATGTCATGTTGGTCAAACATGCAAATTACGATGAAACACTTGAATTCAAATTCACCAAAAAAAGTCATATTGGTCAAACATGCAAATTACGATGAAACACTTGAATTCAGATTCACCAAAAAAAATGTCATGTTGGTCAAACATGCAAATTACGATGAAACACATGAATTCAGATTCACCAAAAAAAATGTCATGTTGGTCAAACATGCAAATTACGATGAAACACTTGAATTCAGATTCACCAAAAAAAGTCATATTGGTCAAACATGCAAATTACGATGAAACACTTGAATTCAGATTCACCAAAAAAAATGTCATGTTGGTCAAACATGCAAATTACGATGAAACACATGAATTCAGATTCACCAAAAAAAATGTCATGTTGGTCAAACATGCAAATTACGATGAAACACTTGAATTCAAATTCCCCAAAAAAATGTCATATTGGTCAAACATGCAAATTACGATGAAACACTTGAATTCAGATTCACCAAAAAAAATGTCATGTTGGTCAAACATGCAAATTACGATGAAACACTTGAATTCAGATTCACCAAAAAAAATGTCATGTTGGTCAAACATGCAAATTACGATGAAACACTTGAATTCAAATTCCCCAAAAAAATGTCATATTGGTCAAACATGCAAATTACGATGAAACACTTGAATTCAGATTCACCAAAAAAAATGTCATGTTGGTCAAACATGCAAATTACGATGAAACACTTGAATTCAGATTCACCAAAAAAAATGTCATGTTGGTCAAACATGCAAATTACGATGAAACACTTGAATTCAGATTCACCAAAAAAAATGTCATGTTGGTCAAACATGCAAATTATGATGAAACACTTGAATTCAAATTCACCAAAAAAAATGTCATGTTGGTCAAACATGCAAATTACGATGAAACACTTGAATTCAAATTCACCAAAAAAAATGTCATGTTGGTCAAACATGCAAATTACGATGAAACACTTGAATTCAAATTCACCAAAAAAAATGTCATGTTGGTCAAACATGCAAATTACGATGAAACACATGAATTCAAATTCACCAAAAAAAATGTCATGTTGGTCAAACATGCAAATTACGATGAAACACTTGAATTCAAATTCACCAAAAAAAATGTCATGTTGGTCAAACATGCAAATTACGATGAAACACTTGAATTCAGATTCACAAATTTGAATTCATCATTTCAAATTTGTGAATTTGAATTCAAGTTGAATAATATCAAAGTAAACTCCTTCAATATTGTGGAGATGTGAATCAAAGTGTCACCCCAAGGATGTGTTTGAGATGGCTAACCCTAACCCCAAACTCTAACCACTAAACCCTAACCCAGTTTCGGAGGAGCTAGTTGGTGCTTGCCAAGTCAGCCATTCCTTATCAACGGTTTCGATTAGTGCGCTTGCTTGAGTGTTTAAGGACTTGGCGAGAGCTCTACAAGAAAGATGGTAATGGAGCACACCCGTGGCATTCCCGCCTGGGTTTGAGCCAACCTGTCGGACTGGCTTGATAGCCTTCCTATCTAAATACATGTGGGTTAAGTAGGTGCACATAATATTAAAAGTCGGCAATTCTCCATATGTATGTGAATATATGTCTGAACCTTATAGATTATAGAAGCTTCAACAGATATTGCAGACGTCCTGGGACTGGGGGTACCCAAGGTCAAGTGTTTGGCACAGAAAAATCCCACCTTGCTCTGTGAGAGTTGGTGGACGATTTTCGATTTTCGCCTGTATATGTAGCACAGTGCACATGGTTTACTGACTCCTGCCGTAGGAAGGGGGTATTAGTATAGCCAAGGGCACAAAAGAAAAGAGAACGGCACTCAGTAGAGAGCATCTGCAAATGCAAATTACGACCTCCGCCTGGTTGGCCATATCACTCAATGGTGAAGAATCCCTTAACATTCTACTAGCCGAATCCGGATCGTCACCAAAATTGAATCGATTCTTTCTTGTCACACACACAACCTGTCCAACAAGTTTCGCCCAAATCCATCAATAACCTTTTGATATATCCTGCTATGTATCGTTTTTGGCCCTATCTCCCAATGGTGAAGAATCACTTGGAAAATTAAATAATTCTCATATCCGAGTCCGTATTCAGATCTTCACCAAAATCGATTCGATTCCTCCTTGTCACACACACATGCCCAACAAGTTTCGCCCAAATCCATCCATAACCTTTTGAGATATCGTTCTATGTATAATTTTTGGCCCTATATCCAAATGGTGAAGAATCACTTAGAAAATTAAATAATTCTCATATCCGAGTCCATATTCAGATCTTCACCAAAATCGAATCGATTAGTCCTTGTCAGACACCTATTCGCTCTACCAAGTTTCGTCCAAATCCGTCGACAACGTTTTGAGATATTCTGCTATGTATAGTTTTTGGCCCTATCTCCCAATGGTGAAGAATCACTTTAAAAATTCTAGTAGCCGGATCCGAATCCCGATCTTCACGAAAGTCTAATCATTTCGTCCTTGTCACATACGCTACATCTCTGCCAAATTTCGTCCGAATTTGTCAACAAATTTTTGAGATATTTTGTTCACAAACGGACAGACAGACAGACAGACAGACCTCCTCAATGTTCAATTCCATGTCATAGAAACACATAACAGATTATTTTTCTTCAAGTATTGATATAATGAAAAATCAATCATATATATCGTTTTTGGCCCTATTTTTCAATGGTGAAGAATCAATTAAAAATGATTAAATCCTGATCTTCACCAAAATCTAATCAATGTGTCCTTGTCATATCCACTTTAACTTTTCTTTGCAGGAACATAGAGCGTTCTACGACTCGCTGTTCCACATGTGCCGGAGTAGGCCTCGTTCTCTGCTGCACCTGTCACGATGCTGCATTCGCTGCACTCTGGCCACGAGATGCCACTCTGCGATCCCACAACTACCTCTGCCTGGGCGGCTCAAAGCCTACCTCCTCCTCCAGCCAGAAGGAGTGTTTTATTGATCTGTGGTATAATCACGTGATTTGAATCAATAAGCACCAATTCCATCCTCTCCATGCTTATAATGGCTGCTTTGCTGGCCGTGCGGATGTGAACACTGTGCAGTTCAGATCAAGTGAGCCTTGGTGTTGACCACGTGATCGAACTTTATTTTGATGAACAAAGTCATCAGCATAGTATGCAGCACATGTCAGTCTGTGCTGCATTCCATCAGCATAGTATGTAGTTCCTCTTGAAGAACTAGAAAGCATCTGGAAATGCAAAGCCCGTCTGCGTCTGTTTGTATATTTTAAAAGAAATACAAAATGAAAACTGATGATTTATGCAGCCTTGACCTTTGACCTTTTGATCTAAAAACCAATCAACTCCTACCTATTCATTATTGAACCAATTCAGTGGCCCAATATGCTAATTCTTTAAATTTTAGGTCAATTTAAATAAAATTGATGATTTTATGCAACCTTGACCTTTGACCTTTTGAACTAAAAACCAATCGATTCCTACCTTTTGATTATTGAACCAATTCAGTTACCCAATATACAAATTCTTTAATTTTAGGTCAATCGGGTGAAAATTGGCGATTTTACGCAACGTTGACCTTTAGATCTAAAAACCAATCGACTCCTACTTTTTCATTATTGAACCAATTCAGTGGCCCAATATGCTAATTCTTTAAATTTTAGGTCAATTTAAAGAAAATTGGGCGATTTTACACGTTGACCTTTGACCTTTTGATCGAAAAAAAACCCAATCAGCTTCGAGCTTTTGATTGCTGAACCAATTCAGTGACTAAATATGCAAATTCTTAAAATTTCAGGTCAATCGGATGAAAATTGACGATTATATGTGATGCTGACCTTTCGCCTTTTGACCAAATTATTAATTTGCCTTCTCCATATTATCATAATTAAGCTTTGTTGAAAATTTGATGACAAAATTGAAATTGTAAAAAAGTTACGACCTAGACACACACACACACACACACACACACACACACACACACACACACACACACACACACACACACACACACACACACACACAGAGAGAGAGAGACACACACACACACACACACACACACACACACACGTGATTGCAAATGGCTACTGAATTTCAGGACATAGAAACAAAGCTAATTATCACTGACAAACTTGGCTTGTTAGCAATGTGAGAGTAAAGTCAAGAAAAGTCGAGTTTGCTTACTTTCGGAAGATAGTTCAGGTTGGAGTTTGGTGACTATAGCTGATTGATGTCACTGACAACATGGTTGTTTGAGTGCATGCATCATCCTTCTGGGTGAGACATTTTTAGTGCACACTTCTTCTTTCGTATGCATCTCATGGCTGCAGGTAGCATCATTGGCTGAAGGATCATGGCTGTGCCACTGACGCAGTGCCCCCTGCAGGACACAGCAATTATTGTATTATCTGCTTTGGCAAGTTCAAACCATAACATATGTGTATCTGCTGCATTGCTTTGAGTAAGAATGACAAATTACATGCAATGAAATTAAATCGGTTGGCGTGTTCGGCTTTGCGTATATGACGACATAACTCGTGAAGTTGGTTTCCAATGCTCAAATCTTCATATGCTGTGTTGATTTGTCCTTATCAGTACAAACTCCTCTATAAAACCACAAAAAGACACCATAAAAAGTTTCACCTCAAGCAATTATATGTAGGATTATTAACGCTGCTTGTGGAGATCGGACCCAGTGTTTTCAGCTCTGTGACCTAAACAACTCATCCACCAAGTTTCCTTCGAATCCGTCCATAACTTCTTGAGATACAGCAGACCCTCCCATTCACAGTTGTTATGTTCTTGAAAAAGCCCACATTGGGAAAAAACGCAATGCGCAAAGTTAAGACCTTATGGGAAACATAGGGTTTGGGGAACCAACTCTAAAGTTTATCGACTTTTTTTTGCCTAAACTATTAAAATGAAAAACACTTCAAATTGTACTTTATTTTGATGATTATGATTATGATGATGAATGATGAAGCTGATGATGGAGGGTGTTGGAAGTTATTGAGATGATGTCGACGTCCCAGGGTAAGGGTCTTCAAGGTCATCAGACTTTGTGAAGAAGAAAAGTGATCTTTGTCTGCTTTGCCTTGTTCTGCATGTCCTTATAGACCTCCCGTCACTCTCGCGCTTCAATTCCAAGCACCTCTCCATGAAATGGTTGACCTCAAATGAATGGTCGACCAAGTCATCCACTCTCTAGAAGACTTTCTTGACAGCACTGATTGTCAGTTAAGGCCTCTCCACAATGCCCTCAGAATCTATATCATCCTCTGGATCACTGGGTGCTGCCAGCTCTTCATGGTCCTCCTCAGTCAACTCAGCATCATGAGACTTGATAACTTCCTCGATGTCAGCCTCCTCCAAGTCGGCAAATCCTTCCCCTTGAACTTCACGGGCTAATGTGAAGATGCTCCTTATTTCATCCTGCTCTATGGGGAAACCCTGGAAGTTGTGAACTGCTTCAGGCCAAAGCTTCTTCCAGCAGCCATTCAGAGTCATGGACCTGAGCTCGTCCAGGGTCTCCTTGATGCTGAAGAGGCAGTCACAGATGCTGCATGACTTCCAGAAATCGATTACACTGATTAAGGTCTCCTTCTCACTCGCATCCAGTATACCACGGAATGTGTGGCGAGTGTAGTAACTCTTGAAGGTCGTGATGATTTCCTGGTCGAACGGCTGCAGGAGTGAGGTGGTGATCGGCGGTAGATATGCAACCTCGATGTTAGGACGGGTGAGATCAAGATCGACCGGTTGACCTGGGGCATTATCCCGGACGAGGAGGACCTTCAACGCCAGATTCTTGGGATTCAGATAGCGTTCCATTTAATGGCAAATCAATTGCCGAACCAATCCAGAACCAATTGCCTCGTCATCCATGCCTTGTGATAGGCCCTACAAAACACAGGCCCTACATATTGCTCTTGCCTTTTAGGACCCAATGATTGAAGGAACATTGGTTTTATCTGGCAGTGCCTGAAGTATTAGAACAGAGAAGGGTGAGACGGTCCTTTGTGATCTTAAATCCTGGAGCAGTCCTTTCGTTTTTGGAGATGAATATAAGAGTCGGCATTTTTCCCCGAAACAGGGTAGTCTTGTTGAGGTTAAGGAATTGTTCGGGAAGGTAACCCTTCTCCTCCATGATCCTCTTGAACTTGTCTGGGTACTCGCTGGCAGCCACATGATCAGCGGATGCAGATTCACCTATTCTCTTCACGTTATGAAGAGCCATCCGCTTAAAAAAAAAAATCAAACTAGCCTTTACTGGCACTGAAGGTGCCTTTCTCGCACCCTCAGAATTAGTGTAGTAGTCGTATAACCGCATGGCCTTCTCCCTCACCACAGCATCACTGAGCGACAAACCTTTCTGTCTCATCACACACACACACACACACACACACACACACACAAACACACACACACACACACACACACCTTTTCCATTTTTTTCAAGGATGGGATCAGAACGACTCACAAACGACACTTTGGCATTCCATGGAGCACTGGCCTTAACACTTTCTCCGATTTTGGCTTCATTTTCTTTAAAGTAATGAATCGGCTAATGGCGTCCTACCGCAGCAACATTTACTCCACTGGCCAACATGTCCAACATGTCTACTTTCTCAAAAAGTGACATCACTTTCCTTTGCCTTTTTCTCTCAGGCATTTCACCAGGACCTGCATTATGCTTAGTATCCGGCAAAGCCGGTGTTGTCAATGAACGCGTACGTATTATGTTGAAAAAACAGATTATGCTGGATCCCTTGGCTTGAGAATTTCGAAGCTTTGACGCACCAAATCGCTCAATGGAGGCCGCCATCTTGCGGATGCGGAAGTATGCATAACAAATTTGAAAAAGTTCCATAGGAGTTTGTTTCACCCGTCTTTGTTTGATTCACAATCTTATGCACCTCTAATTTGTAATTAAAATACTTTAAGACCAACCTCGTTATCTTCAACGAAAATCGTCACCAAACACCGGAACCAATGAGATTCGAGCTTTGAAAAAAATACTTCAAAAAAGCTTATTACGCGTTTCGGAGGCTGAAAACGGCGTCAAATATTCTAAAATTGACGAAGAATTATTTTTTAGAAATCTCGCGGCCGTAGGGGATAGTTTGGCACGGCCGGAAATATCCGAAGTTGAGACGGAATTCACCGAATTAATCAAGAAGTAAATTTTATCAATTTTAATCTCATCCAGAATGCAAATGGTGTCATTTTAGGTCTGAATTTGCGAAATTTTGTGAGCTGACCAATCAGCGATCAGCTTAGGTCAGCTAATCAGCGCCATCGACACGGTTTCATTAACGACAGTCACACATTGCCGTTGAAACGGCGCTATCGTCTGATCTGTCGGCATTGATCTTACTGCAAGCTAACTTCTTCTGGTGGGGGAAGCCGCAGTGCCCGGAGAGAACCAGTCCTGACAGTGACTGAAGTTAGAAGACTACACACATACTGTGAAAACGTATATTAAGCCCAGTTAAAATTTCTTGAAATAGGCCCTAAGCTAGCACATCGTATAGTTACTTCCTTAAGCTTCTTGTGACATTTATTGTATATAGGTATTGGGGAGGACTGTCTGCTCTTCTTTTTTACCAAGTCTTACCAGGTACGGTACCTACCACACCTACCTAACCCACTGATGCCATCGTGATGGGTAAAATAGTGGCAAGAGGCTTTGGCTTCGCCGGCTCATTGCGGCTTTGCTGCGATGGAGGGCAGTGTGGGGTTGAGGTGAGACGGAGATGCGATGTTGTGTATTCTTCTGTTTCAGACTGTGATGGAGTGAGTGAGGGACCAATGCCGCGATCGGCACATTTTACCACAATAATTCACTCGCAATTAAGCGAAACCGCGATGCGGAAACCCATGTTCGTGGCGGGCCTGCCGTATCATCCTATAATATCGTTTTTGGGCCCCATCTCCTAATGGTGAAGAATCAGTTTAAAAGTTCTAGTATCCAGATCGGGGTCTCACCAAAATTTAACAAGCGTTACGCCTACGTCCCCCATCGGTGAAGTGATGTGAGTTGACAAAGTGGAAGACGCAGAAAACATGCTATGATATGATATTTCGCTCACAAAGTTCAGACATACATGGAGGCGGCCATCTTGGATTTTGACGTGGCCACCCAATTTTCAATAGCGTTCTTCCTTATGCCTAGATACACCCACACACCAGATTAGAAGTTGGTACTTTGCTTATTTTTCAAGATATTACGCTCACAAGTTTCAAACATATATATGGTGGCGGCCATCTTGGATTTTGACGTGGCGATCCAATTTACAATAGCGTTCTTCCTTATGCCGAGATACACCCACACACCAAATTAGAAGTTGGTACTTCGCTTATTTTTCAGGATATTCATCTCACAAGGTTCAGACATACATGGCGGCGGCCATCTTGGATTTTGACGTGGCGACCCAATTTTAAACAGCGTTCTTCCTTGTGCCTAGATACACCCACACACCAGATTAGAAGTTGGTACTTCGCTTATTTTTCAAGATATTTCGCTCACAAGTTTCAGACATATATATGGTGGCGGCCATCTTGGATTTTGACGTGGCGACCCAATTTTCAATAGCGTTCTTCCTTGTGCCTAGATACACCCACACACCAGATTAGAAGTTGGTACTTCGCTTATTTTTCAAGATATTCATCTCACAAGGTTAAGACATACATGGCATCAGACATACATGGCGGCGGCCATCTTGGATTTTGACGTGGGTTGCACCCACACACCAAATTCGAATGCGGTCCTTCGCTTACGCACGCACGCATGCACACAAACAGGCACGCACACATGCACGGACACACGGACGGAGGGGAAAGCCATAGTCCCCCTTTCGCTACGCTGTGCGACGGGGGACAATAAATTCTTCCTTGCTATACAGTGCATAGGGCGGACAAGATGGATACAGAAGGGAACTCTCATGAGGGAAAACTGCAAATTTGGAAGGAGGGATTGGGGAGGGGTGAGATAGGGAAGAGCGGGAGTTAACGAGGGTAAAAAAGATCATGGTTTTTGATTAGTGACGATCTGAGATCGTGGTGAACAGCTATCTTGAAGACCTGGAGGAAAGAAGGATTGAAGAGAATGTGGAAGTTGGTTTCACAGGTGGGAAAAAGTGGAACAAATGAGTGGAGGTGAGTAGTGATCCTGGATTTAGGTAGTTTCACCAGAAAGGGGTTAATGGTGGATCATGTGAGTCCTGCAGAAACCTTGAGGAGGGAGACATGGAAGCATGGAAAGAGCAAAGTGTGCAAGAACAGAAAGGAGGCGTTTAGTTGTACGAGAAGTGTGTCCGGAAGGAAGTCAGAATTCAAATATAGTAACACTCAGTCAGGAAAATGTACAGAATGAAGGTGTTGAGAGTGCAAGTGTCATGGTCAGCTTGGGAAGAAAGGAGATCCTCTTCATGCTCAGCACAGAACAAGTACATATAAACCTCAGTGAAGGAAGACGATATATCCACTTCGGAATCGAAAACCGATGGTTAAGGTTAATCTATAAACCTGTAACAAGAACCAACGTGAATGGAATGAATCCCAAGACGGTTTGATGGTAATATGATGCACACATGTTTATTTGCCAATATTGTATTCATATGTCATGGTGTATATACATGTCATGACCAATTCAATTTGCACTTCTTAAGTTACTCTTCAATAAGAGGGGTGAAGTGTTATAGAGTGATCATGCCATCTCGTGTACGTGTTGAACAGTGCTGATTTTAATACATGGGCGTGAGCGGAAGTCTTTTCTTTTTGAGAGATTCTCAATTACACAAAATACACCAGAATACAGAGAAAGTCGTTTAGTGATGTGATGATAAGGAGGTTCCAAGTAACACAACTTCATACTCGGTCGGTGATTGTTGCGACGCGATATTAAATACAGTACTAGTATAAAAGCCCATCAAATATGACGGTGCAGCCTCGTGTGCGTGCCAAATTCTAAAGCCTCGGCCTCGTGTCAGGTGTACTTATGTATTTTTATTTATTTATTCGACCTCTTATGGATGTACATGAACACTCGTTTTAGTCTGCGTGCGTTGCGCCTCCCTGCACCTTTATTTATTGTTATTTAAAAAAACGTTTCTGTACACCGCCCTTGAGGCTCGGTTTGCAAGCCACCGTCTACAATTCTAATAGAAGAGACATAATTACTCTTTTATGGAAAATGTTTTTCGAGCTTGTTTTGTCATCAAAAATAGACCATAGTGAACACACATTCGTGTAAAAATATTGGCTTTTAAAACCTATCCTTATGAAGGGGGACAGACATCTGCACAAACAAACAACCTGACATTGAGAGATGGATGACTTGTGGTTTGTGAGGGGAGGGATTGAGAACTTAAAGTCCCATTTTACAAGTACATGTACGCATTTTACAAGTACGTACATGTACGCATTTTACAAGCATACCAGACTAGGGCGGGACATCAGCCTCCTGCTGGCCTCCTGAGCCCTGATGCCTCCATCCCTCTTTTCCTGTGAGAAGTACTTAGCAGAAGCCTCAGTCACCATTTTAACAACCCTCTCAATGCTTTGTGTGTGGCAAGGCCAGTTGAGCACCTCCATGGGGGTGTTGATGAAGTTCTTCACCTCCGAGGTGCTTAGGGAGCAGGTGAGAGGTGGCTCTGACACACCTTCTGACCAGCTGATCAAGTTACCAATGCTGGAAGCATCACAGTTGATGTCAGGTGTCTTTCTGGTCCTGACAGAGGAGTCCCCCAGCTGAGTGTCTGGGTCCCCCTCTCCCCTGATGGCCAGGATTCTCTCCACCCCTTCAGTCCTCTCCTTCTGATCCTCAGAGCACAGCAGTGTTTGGAGGATGGCTTCACTGTGGGCATACCAAGCAGATCTTCTCACAGTCGGCATCACAAGGTCCAGCACCTCCTTCCTCTGGGACTTGAGGCAGTCCAGCTGAAACAAGATGTGCCTAGGCCCTTCGATCCAGGAGTGCTTGACTTTTACGTTGAACCAACATGGATAATACACTCCAATGATGAATTCCACAATGAATTGCAGATTCTTCCGGTTCTTTCCTTTCAGTCCATGCTTTGACACCCAGAGCCTGAGAAGTCTGTTCGCTGTGGTGAGCCAGCGGCTGTGGTTTACTGGTCCAATCTCCACTAGAGCCAGCCTTGCAGGAAGCACTCCATCCCTGATTGCACAGACAATTTTATAGCCATAGTGTTGATCAGTTGAGAGATCTTCAATGGCCTTGTCAGACAGCTTGATCAGTGGAGGGCCAAAAAAGATCCGGGTGAAGTTTGGATTGATATCCAAGTCTGTAGCAGAAGCAAGGAGCTTTCATATTGGCCCGGAAAATGTGTTGTCTGACAGAGTAGGGCCATCAAGGTGAACAATGAGATGGTGCAGGGGAAGTTCACCAGTGTGCAGGTTGCACACCAACCAGACCAGCTTTCTCCCCAGGTGCAGCTCCAGCTTCCGCATTACTCCAGCTTTCACACCAGTGTTGACATTTGTTGAGTCTCCTCCAATGGCCCACAAGGTCTTATCAAAACCCCTCTCTTTCAGCCAGGCAAACAGGACCTTAGCAACCTGCTCCGCATGTGACTCCTCTTTAGTTGCTTTCTCTGGGGTAAAGTGGAACAGATAGTAGCTACCAGGCTCACTAACAACACTATAGTGTTCTTCCTTGATCTTTGCAGGAAAAGATTGGTCACTGCCCTCAGCTTCCATCATCACATTGGTCAGGTCAATCCACCCATCAAAGAGGATGCAGGACATCCCCCCCCCCTCCTCCCTGTACTTCTCATCAAACTCTTCCCCCAGCTCTGTCATCAACTTCTCCTGTGCTCTATTGACCTTGTTCTTATCAATCACTTTACTTGTATTGTCTTCTGTGATGATTCCTGCATCAATCAGAGCTGCAGTTGGCCTCAGCCCTATGCCATACCTTACACTAGCAAGGGCAATGTTTGGAATCTCATCAGTGTCAGTTTCAGGGAAGAGCTCAACTTCGTGACAAACTCATCTTCAGCACCACTTCTCTCCAATTCCAGATCCTCATCACCATCTGACAAACATCTCTCAACATCCTTCCTGGCTGCCTTCTCTGCTGCTGCAGCATTTTCCTCCTTGCTCCTTCTCCTTTTCTCTGCAGTCTTTTTATTTTCCTGCCTTTCCAATGTCCTCACCTGTCTCTTGTGCTCTGGCAGATCAGGGCTCCCCATTTGGTGGGGTCCTTTACTTCCAACCTTCTCTTTCTGTCCCTTGATGTAGGCAAGATCTTTCACAGGAATCATTTTCTCTCTGCTGCAGGAACAGTTAATGTGGGCTTGAATCACACAGCCGTCACCAGCCTCACAGCCTCCCCCCTCACAACTGGTAATCTGACACTTGCAAGTCAAAATATCAAATAACTTGTCTAACTTGACAATGAACCTCTCTTTGGCATCAAGTTTGCCCTTCCCAAGAGAAAACTTCACTGCCTGATTCCAGACCTCCTTGAGCTTGGACATGATGGTCACCTTTTCATTGATAACAGGAGGCTTGAAAAGAGCATTAGCTTTGCTCCACTGACAAATCAGACCAGGGTAGATGTCAGACACGAGCTGGTCCACTGGGTAGTTCCTCCTGTCATCTTCACTTTGCTCCCTCAAGTAGATGCCATACCTCAGGATATCCCTCACAGTTGGCAGTTCAGACACCAACAGCTCCTGCCCAGTGCCAACAAGATTACTTAAATGAGAACTTGATTTCGTCCTTGTTCTGACTTGAGCCATTTTTAGTAGTTCACACTGAAATAAAAACAATACACAGGTAAGTATCCACTACAGACAAATATTAAGGTATTACACAAGTATTACAGAAAACCGTCAAAATATTCACTTCACAGGTCACTATTTTCCTTCACATGTAACTCAGGCTAGCAATAGGTAAGTACACAAATCGATTAACAAATATAATATAAAACAAGGTAATTTACATCTAAAATTATGATCTATTTGTTCCTCAGGTTCCTAATCAAAAACGTACTGACTGGCAATGCCATAAGAAGAGAAGAGAAGACGGATGGATAAGGATTGCCAACCTCCAAAACATCGAAATTTCAGCAACAAGATGGCTACAACTGCCGTCCCAACAGGAAGTTACCAAAATAAAAGCCCTAACTTCAAAATAAACAAGTACAAAAAGTTTTAATTAAAACAAAAGCCGCGTCGATGTTACACAATGCCTAGATGCAGCTGTGCCTATAACGTCGATGTTATAGGCACAGGACATTCCTATTGATTCGATTACTTGATGTTATTTTTGTGCAAAGTGAAAATATATCTCGGCAATTTCCCATGTGTGGCGACGAATTTTTAATATATCTCGGCATTTTCCCGTCTGTTATTTCAGGCGGTGTATGACTGACCATGCCGCGATTTAAAATATATATATCTCGGCAATTTCCCGTGTGTGGCGACATGTGAACGAAGCTATGCTCCTCTCTCCACATTATTGTGACGACGTATAAATTAAATATTTCATCATGACGATTGTCATCAAATGGACGAATTTTTAATATATCTCGGCATTTTCCCGTCTGTTATTTCGGGCGGTGTATGACTGACCATGCCGCGATTTAAACAAAATATATATATCTCGGCATTTTCCCATCTCTTATTTCGGGCGGTGTATGACTGACCATGCCGCGATTTAAAAAAAAAAATCTCAATGGACTTGAAGTTACAGGCCTTTGAGAATTCATTTCGTTCTATAAAGGGCAACTTTCATCGGATTTTCTTCCCGTTTTTTTTCAACCGAGTCTAAAACTATGTTAGCGACTGTGAAAAATGAAATGATATATCGAATTTGATTTGAAATAAAACTGTGTGAGAGAGGAAGACACCACGGGCCTACAAAACAGGCCTCAAAGCTATGCGAGTTAATAAAATGGTGGATATTTGTTTATATGAAGGCTCTCCCAGAATGGGTGGAGCTTTGAGGTTTTGTCTTCTCTGCAAGAACAAGAACAAGAAGAACAACAACAACAACAGCAGAGGGCACTCTATGAGCAGCGTCTGCGACGCGGCTAAAAACGTCTCTTTTTAGCCGCGTCGCAGACGCTGCTCATAGAGTGCCCTCTGCTGTTGTTGTTGTTGTTCTTCTTCTTCTTCTTCTTGTTCTTGCAGAGAAGACAAAACCTCAAAGCTCCACCCATTCTGGGAACCATAGCTCCACCCATTCTGGGAGAGCCTTCATATAAACAAATATCCACCATTTTATTAACTCGCATAGCTTTGAGGCCTGTATTGTAGGCCCGTGGTGTCTTCCTCTCTCACACAGTTTTATTTCAAATCAAATTCGATATATCATTTCATTTTTCACAGTCGCTAACATAGTTTTAGACTCGGTTGAAAAAAAACGGGAAGAAAATCCGATGAAAGTTGCCCTTTATAGAACGAAATGAATTCTCAAAGGCCTGTAACTTCAAGTCCATTGAGATATATATTTTTTTAATCGCGGCATGGTCAGTCATACACTGCCCGAAATAAGAGACGGGAAAATGCCGAGATATATATATTTTGTTTAAATCGCGGCATGGTCAGTCATACACCGCCCGAAATAACAGACGGGAAAATGCCGAGATATATTAAAAATTCGTCCATTTGATGACAATCGTCACGATGAAATATTTAATTTATACGTCGTCACAATAATGTGGAGAGAGGAGCATAGCTTCGTTCACGTGTCGCCACACACGGGAAATTGCCGAGATATATATTTTTTTAATTGCGGCATGGTCAGTCATACACCGCCTGAAATAACAGACGGGAAAATGCCGAGATATATTAAAAATTCGTCCATTTGATGACAATCGTCACGATGAAATATTTGATTTATACGTCGTCACAATAATGTGGAGAGAGGAGCATAGCTTCGTTCACGTGTCGCCACACACGGGAAATTGCCGAGATATATATTTTTTTAATCGCGGCATGGTCAGTCATACACTGCCTGAAATAACAAACGGGAAAATGCCGAGATATATTAAAAATTCGTCCATTTGATGACAATCGTCACGATGAAATATTTGATTTATACGTCGTCACAATAATGTGGAGAGAGGAGCATAGCTTCGTTCACGTGTCGCCACACACGGGAAATTGCCGAGATATATATTTTTTTAATCGCGGCATGGTCAGTCATACACTGCCTGAAATAACAAACGGGAAAATGCCGAGATATATTAAAAATTCGTCGCCACACACGGGAAATTGCCGAGATATATTTTCACTTTGCACAAAAATAACATCAAGTAATCGAATCAATAGGAATGTCCTGTGCCTATAACATCGACGTTATAGGCACAGCTGCATCTAGGCATTGTGTAACATCGACGTGGCTTTTGTTTTAATTAAAACTTTTTGTACTTGTTTTCCAGAAGAATTGCAAAATAATCAAAAATTTAATAATAATCAACTGCAAATTGATGTAGGTTAGGGTTATCAGAATTTTTTTAAACCTCAGATTTGTGTTCTACACACCAAAATACGTAATATGAACACCCCTCTCGATTGATTTACAAAAAAAAAAAAGTATGGCCCGCCCTAATACCAGAGCCTCCCTCGTATATATATTAACAGGCCAATGGTGTTTGCCTGTTCCACGCGAAAACACGGAGACGCTCATCCGGGAGAAAAGCTTATTAAGTAAAAGGTGCTTCAAATAAATCCAAACCTCCATTAAAATTATAATTCTTTCGATCAGACAAAAAAAAAATTTGATCCTGGACGGTGTATAGGCTAGAGACCACTGCCTCGATCACTCCCGAAAATGTTTATTTTTTTTCCTTTCGTGTTAAGAAATGTATAACCTTCAATTTTGGAGTTATTTTAACCATCGTATGAGTGAAGGGGCTTCCTTTTCACGTTTACTTTAATTTTAATTTTTACGATCACTTTAAAACCGGCCAATAATAGATATTGTACTACGTCACCTATTCACCGCTCAAATTCTCATATGTCGCTGTTACTTGTATTCACTTCAATTTCTTTCCGTTTGCAGGTACACATTACTCAGATAACGTAAAATAAAAGAAATTAAAACATACACGTTAAAAAAAAAATTTTTGAGTAATCTTTGTACGGTAGGCTACATACCGTACATTGATCTGGTTCAGGCTTCGGCTAAATACATGCGCAGAACTATGCAGCGCATCTGATTTATGATTAAAGACCGGAACGGGAATGCAGTTTGCTAGTGATCAATGATTGTAACGAACTGTCAGAATGTCCGTAAAAGTCTTTGAAAGGTTTTTGTTGAAATTAAGGGTGGATGCATGGAGCCTGGAGGGTTGGTTGGTTAGGTCTCTAAAGGTAAGAATGTAAGGAAACCGATTAACCGAAGGTAAGACGGTTGAAATGTGGGAAGTGTAAAAAGAAAAGTGAATTGGGACTTCGTGTCAGAAAAGAGGTATCGAGCGGGAGTGTATAGTAAACACCACCGCGCACTACACCGCATGGCCGCACAACTCCAAACGATAATAATACACAGATGAATCAAAGGACTTCCGCTCCATTCCATTCTTTCTTATCGTCCACGTGAAACATGGAACATTTTATCTACTGGCAATTCAAGTTTTTTTTTTTAATGTGCATTTTGCACATCCTTTTCCCATTGATAGCATTAAACATGTGAATTTAATTAAAGCTACTTTATCAACCTTGGGAATTTGTTCCGCATCCTGCAAAAGTACAATTTTTAATCGCATAAATAATTAGCAATAGGTGTTCAGTATTCCGACCTAATGAGCAGGTGCAGGAACGAACGACAAAACGAATGAATACTGAACGACGCATGACGTGAGCACGCTTTGTGTTGTTGAAGTTGAATCCTTGTGTTCTCTTCGGCTGTCGTTTGGGGTCGTCCGGCGCCGATAACCCGATCTCCCGACAGGATCGACCGCTCGGACATTAAGCCTGCCATCCTCCCAGCATGGGTTCTGTGAGGTTCAGTTGTGGTGGCTTCGGCTGCACCCGTGGTGCGCTTTGTGTCCTTAACGTGCTGTACATGGTGAGGAGGGACCCTGGGACTGGGTGCATCGGCACCTTGAATGTTCTAATGATATGTGCTTTTATTATTACCTGTGGAACGTGTGATCGTGCAAATCGACAGGGCGGGTCTTGTGTTTGTGGTGCTTGTTTTGATTTGATAACATTAACACGGAGAAGGAACGACGGACCAACCGAATGTACACGTCACGTGATGACAGGTGCGGCGACCCGACCACGTGACTAAGGTAAGTGAACAGTCCTCCAGGTGCATACTCGAGTTCAGTGATCTCTGACCTGGATTTTGAAGAGGTGGTCATACCTGCGGTTGCTGAGGTTATTTGTTGATGTTTTGGTCAGGTAGACCAGTACGTGTTACTATGACCTCTACCTGAGGAGTACACGGTGTCTCCCCCGAGCCATCAACCATAAATGACGATGGATCCTTGTCTTGTGATAAAATAATTGTTTGCATTCCCCATGCACGGCCAAAGTCATATTGACAGGAAGAATATACATTGTTTGGTGGAACCTTTCAAATTACATTTTTCTTTTTAGATGAACCAGTTATCTATCACTATCAGGCTGGAGAGAGGGCCTAGAGGTACGCGCACTCACCTCTAAGGTATGTAGCCTGGGTTCAAATCCCTACCCAGGTGTACACTGTCATCCCTCCCGGTGTTTCACAGGTAGGGTGATTCATCAATGTGGGTGCCGTCCCTCGGAAAGACGTTAAACTGGTGTCCCGTCTGCTGGTGTTGGTTGGTGGACGTTAAACATCCCACGATGTCTTTCGCGAAGAGCGGTTGAGCTGTCGCAATCTGCGGCACCATGAACAAAGTACAAGTCCCTGCCGCACGTGCCCCAGCCTACAGGGGACACTGCATCAGCGGCACAGCCACACTTCCAGAAATGATGCAACCAACAGCCACAGAATGCACATGAAATTATATATCCACTGCTACTACTACTACTGCACTTCTTGTGGAGTTAACCTGGGACGCCATTGGACCAACAGTCTCTTGAATTCGCTGGCCAGGCCTGTCGTTCGACCGAAGGCGGCAGGAATTTGGGATTTGTTCAACGTGCTGGCGATGACTCGCCGGATTTTCAGGAAAGAACCCTTGGGATATTTAACGTCCACCGGACAGTGTTGAGGATACCACTCCAACCCCAACGTTCATCCGAGGGATGGTGCACTTTGTGATGCAACGAGCCTGCGAATCGCCAACCGGACAGTTTATAATCGGGTCCAGAATCGAACCCCGACTGTACAGTTCAAAGGTTAATGTGCTACCTCCGCGTCATCCTGGCCCGTCAAAAGGTTATCCAGTTATAGGGCACATGCGTGTATAATAACATATTAATTTACACAATGAACGTGACAAATTATTGGCATCAACATGCTGGCTTCCCTTGTCGAAGAAGAATTTTGCTTGTATTGGTTCTTCTCAAAAATCTTATTTGCCTTTGCGTTAGAAAATTACACAATGAAGCTTTTTACAATTTATTACAAATCAATTTTAACAACTTGATTCATACAGCCGCGGTCCCCTTGGTATTTAAGTGCCACTTAATTTTTGCCATGCCATTGCATCATTTCATCATCCGTTAATAGGTTAAACTGAAGGTGGCTGGCTGAAACGACCTTTATGTCTCAAAGTTCAGTTGCTTCCACCTGTCGGAATACCGTAGCTAAAACAAATTGACAAAAACGTAACAGAACAAAAGGAACAGTAGAAAAAGGGTCGAAACACACCAACGGCAGTGTTGATGGACAGAATTGAGGGAGACTTGGAAAGGTTAATAAGGATAAAGATCATGGCACATAATTGTGGATAAATAGAGAGGGTGCGGCACTGCTTGCTTGAAGTCCTGGAGGAAATAGTGAGACAGGACAACCTCTGGAAGGTGGTTCCATGGAGTTGAGGTGTGTATTCGGCCTGGATTTTTGGAAGTTTAACTAGGAGGGGGTTAATATTTGATTTTCTGAAATGTTATGGTGATCAACATGTTTTTACCTCTGCCACTGAAGGTGAAGATGTTTTCACCCCTGTTTGTCGGTGAACAAGATATCTCAAAAAGTTGTGGACGGATTCAAACGAAATTTGGCAGAGATGTAGCGTATGTGACACGGACTAAATTATTAGATTTTGGCGAAGATCCGGATGCGGATACTAGAATTTTTTATGTGATTCTTCACCATTTGGAGATAGGGCCAAAAACGATACATAGCAGGATATCTCAAAAAGTTGTGGACATATTTGGACGAAACTTGGTAGACCGGTTGTGTGTGTGACAAGGACTAATCAATTCGATTTTGGTGAAGATTCGAATATGGATTTGGACAAGAGCATTGTTTAATTTTTAAGTGATTCTTCATCATTGAGAGATCAGGCAAAAAGCGATTATATAACATGGTATTTTAAAAGTTATGGACGCGTTATGACTAAACTTGGTGGACGAGTTGGTTAGGTGACAAGCACAAGCTGATTAGATTTTAGTTCAGGCTTGGATACAGATCCGGGCCTATCAATGGGATACCAAACGTAAACTGTTCACCAGGCGGAGCTATGCGCTCTACCGAGTGCCGTTCTAGTTACGTCCGCCACCAAAGGTGGATGGAGGTTATGTTTTCACCCCTCTTTGTCCGTTTGTGAACAAAATATCTCAAAAAATTGTGGACGTATTCGGACGAAATTTGGCAGAGATGCAGCGTTTGTGACACCGACGAAATGATTAGATTTTGGTGAAAATCCGGATTCGGATCGAGCTAGTATAATTTTTTAAGTGATTCTTCACCATTGGGAGATATGGCCAAAAACGATACATAGCAGGATATCTCGACGTTATGGATGGATTTGGACGAAACTTGTTGAACAGGTTGTGTGTGTGACAAAGAATCGATTCAATTTTGGTGAAGATCCGGAACCGGATCCAGCTAGTATAATTTTTTTACGTGATTTTTCACCATTGTGTGATATGGCCAACCAGACTTAGGGATACTCTCTACTGAGTGCCGTTCTCGTTTCCTGATGGAATGACCAATAAGTCGAGGGAACTACTTTGGTGTTGGTTCTGTTGTGGTCTAGGCCTAGGGAAGCGTTCCATCGAGTGCAGACCATCTCTAATTGCCACTTATTGGAACCTACATCAGTATTTTGGAACAGGAATGAAATCCTTAACTTTGTTGCAGTTTAGTTTATATCAAAGCTCACGGTCCTAGTATTGTTCTACAGCAGGATAACTCCCCTTCACAGACCATAAAGGTTGTCCAGTCAATGCATCCAACAACTGATCAATGCGATTCCAGAGCAACATATAGATATATCAATCGCAAAGTCGCACGTCAATGGCTGAGGTTCTGGGTTGAAACCGCCAAGAGACGGTTGTGATCAAATGTGGTGAATTTGAAGAAACCATATAACATGTAACCTCAGGAAGCAATGTGTGGAGAGACTCCAAAAGCAGCCAAGTGTAAGCTTACATATCAGAAATATGCCACTGCTACCGTTTGTCAGCAACAAACTAATCCTGTAAATATGAAACGGGAAACAGTAGCAGATTGGAACGGCACTCGGTAGAGCACATACCTGACCTCCGCCAGGCTGACCAGTTTGTTTTGTATCCCACTGATAGGCCAGATCTGGATTTGGACCTGAACCAAAATGGAATCTGCTTTATTTTGTCACCTAACCAACTCGTCCACTTAGTTTTGTCATAAGACACATCTTGGAATATGACAATGTTACGATTGTCATAAGACACATCCACAACTTTGTTGAAATATTATGTTATATAATCGCTTTTCACCCAATCTCTCGATGGTAAAGAATCATTTGAAAATTCAATAAATCTCGTACCCGAATTCATAATCAGATCTTCACCAAAATAGAATCGATTCATCCTTGTCACACACCCAACCTGCCCACCAGGTTTCTTCCGTATCCGTCAACCACTTTTTGAGATATCTTGTTCACAGACAGACAGGGTGAAAACGTAACCTCCATCCACCTTCTGTGGCGGGGGTATAAATGACAAAGTGCAAGTAACTATTGTAGGACATGCCTCTATGCACAGAACGGGAGATTGAAGGTAATGAACCAGACATCATGTTAAAGGACACAAATATGAAGTGTCAACTGTCAATTGCTTAACATGACGACACCATCAGAAGAAATGCCTCCATCAAGGAAGCTGAGATTGGCAGAATAGCATATTTGGCTTTGATCTATCTAGTCTGGGTTCGTTCCTGGCCCAACGAACAACCGCCATCTTGGAAATTTCCCCCCTCCACCCCCTCAGAGTGGTATGAGAACAATTGTTTATTATTATGAGTCAACTGTGACTGCACTTTGCCTGCATCACAAGATCGAAACCATCATCCTCAAGCGATTCGAGGAATGTCATCAATTGTAACACTAGAAAGCATTCACCGGATGACATCTGTGGTTCCAAGGAGTATTATTTACTGGATTTCCTCAACATCACCTTTCCTTGGGATTTTGCTGATGTTTCTCTTATCCAATCATAAAATCACCAATTTGCAGCACAGATGGTTCTGGTATTCATTCAACACATACTAGTTGTTTCAATCCCAAGGTTTTTGTACTTTGATAGTTTCTCTTTGTACTTTGATATTTTATGATTGGATAAGAGAAACATCAGCAAAATCCCAAGGAAAGGTGATGTTGAGGAAATCCAGTAAATAATACTCCTTGGAACCACAGATGTCATCCGGTGAATGCTTTCTAGTGTTACAATTGATGACATTCCTCGAATCGCTTGAGGATGATGGTTTCGATCTTGTGATGCAGGCAAAGTGCAGTCACAGTTGACTCATAATAATAAACAATTGTTCTCATACCACTCTGAGGGGGCGGAAATTTCCAAGATGGCGGTTGTTCGTTGGGCCAGGAACGAACCCAGACTAGATAGATCAAAGCCAAATATGCTATTCTGCCAATCCCAATGTTGATCTTGTTCCAAGACGAATACTTTTATTTCCCCCAGGTTGTGATTCCCAATTCCGGCTAATGACCATTGACTATGCGTTGTGTGTCCAGGTTGTTGGGCTGGTTCTGATCGGGGTTGCAGCGTCAAGTTTTTCGACTGTGAGTATGTCAGTCATCGGAGGAGTGATTGCGGTTGCTTCCCTCCTCTTTCTCATCGCTGTCCTGGGCCTTGTGGCTACACTGAGGCACCACCAGGTGCTCTTGTTCTTTGTATCCCTTTTATAGCTTGGGGTGAGAGTCGACTTTTAGTTTGGTGATTTCATAAGGGCCTCGTTGTTTCTGCAAGTTTGGTCCAAATCCTGGTTTGTCGACTTTTTTGGAGGGTGGCGGGACTATTAAAGCCGCCATCTTGCTTTCTGATCAATGTGTTCAATGGAATGCTCACTGCACATTAGTGTTTGCATAAATCCAGTAATCATTCAAAGCAAACCTTGCAAGCTTTGTCTACTTCCTTCACGGAGTGCTTCAGTACATGCTAATTCTCCTGATAATATTCATCGTCCAGTTGGGCGTGTTCTGTGCATGCCTTGCTCTCAACAAAGAACAGCAGGTAAGCATTGTTTTGACAATGGTTTGTTACTATAGCCTCGACTTTTTGTGTTTGGTGTTTTCCCTGTCGAGGATAAATTAACATTTCCGTGTCGTTTGAACATTTCCGGCTGATTCGCCGCACCATGAATCCTGTGTGCCAGCACTAGTTGGTAGACATTTGATATCCCACGGTGTCCTTCACGATGAGTCGGCGAGTTATCGCCGGCACCCTGGCCAAATGACAATATTCCTGCTCTAACCTGGGTTCTGAATCTGCGGAACTGCCACGCCGTTCTGCAAGAACCGATGCTAACCCGCAGCCGCATGTTACGATTGACTTGAATGTTCCAAATTTCACTTGAATGTTGTGTTATGAATGCTTGTGGATGACGACGACAATAAACACTTTGATCAGCAAGAATTATTTAATCGAGCATTTTAAATTCAAGGAAGTTTGGTATTGTAATAACAGTGCCTGGATGTTGTTGCAGCTGGAATTCTGAAAAGCCTTTATTCCTTGTATTCAAAATAATTTTGAGTGAAAATTCCTTATTTTTATTTTTATTTAAAAAAAATAAGATGTGTGGACATTACCATGCTTTATCACTTGGTTATTAAATCTAAATATACCTCTAAATTTAACTTCAAATTTATTTGTGATAAATGTCATTGTGAGGGTGATTTTTGTGAATTCAGGAACTTTTTCTTTCAAAATCTATCGCTGTGCTTTTAGCTTGGTTTGCTGAAAGTTGGATGGAACCACATGTCTCCAAGCACCAGACAACGTATTGAGTCGAGATACCACTGCTGTGGCTTCAACAATACGGATCAGGTCGTGAACAGCACCGAGGTCGGTTAAACGTACCGTGGCAGATTCTCTGTTTTTGTTTGTTTACTTATCTTTCTGTGTATCGCTCGATCTGCCGTGGTTCGAGCAGGGAAAACGTTTGGCAAATTGAGTGTTCAGTCGGGTGCACCTTTGCAAATATCGGTGTCTGCAGAATGTTTAGCCACCAAATGTTCCAACACCATGGTTGGTGAGCAAATGTCCATGCTCGCAAATGTTGACACAGACAAAATAACTAAGTCTGTACAAAGAATTGTTTTACTCAAATGTACATGTACATATCATGGCATTCCTGTTCCATACAAAATCCAAAAAGGGCTGCGCTGTAGTCAATACCTGATCTAGAATTTGTTGCTTTCATTTTTTAGCTGCGACGAGCAGCTCTATGAGAGGACCGCGTTGTTGTTCTTGTTGTTGGGGTGCCTTTTTGAATAGCGCATGCGCATACACTCGGACGTGCGTTGGTATGAGGTAAGAACATCGCGGACTAAAATCGCGATTTGATTGAAGAAACCAGAATAAATTTAGCAACAAAGACAACATGAATGTTTTCATATCAATCTCGTTTCACAGAACTTGACACAAATTAGGTGTAATTATTGAATAGCGCATGCGCATACACTCGGGCGTGCGTTGCTATGAGGTAAGAACATCGCGGACTAAAATCGCGATTTGTTTGAAGAAACCAGAATAAATTTAGCAACAAAGACAACATGAATGTTTTCATATCAATCTCGTTTCACAGAACTTGACACAAATTAGGTGTAATTATTGAATATCGCATGTGCATACACTCGGACTTCCCCTACCGACCAAGCCCGTTTCAAATTATCCCTCTGCCACCCAGAATTAACATTGATAAATAACATTAATGAACTAACATTAACAGAAATAACATTCACGTCCATACATTATATGTAATTAGTTGATGAAGCATGTTGCGTCGCAAAATAAAGGACAAGACCAGAACTGAAAGACAAAAAGACGCTAGTGCATGCGTATAATTTAATGACTGGTCGAATTTGGTAGCGCATATTGCAACGGATATCCTCATGATTCTACACGTCGCAGCTGGTGACCACACTGTGGTCATTTTTCTCTTGTTATTGCACAGAAACCACCAAACCGACACAACATAATGCAGAATTATTGTATTGCTCGCAGAAGACCGTGGTTTAAAATACCACGATATAAAACGAGGCCTTTCATTCTTGCGCTGGTTGAAAGAGCTCAAAACTGTGAGGTTAAATAAGGAATGTCTTGAGGTGTTGTATGCACCTGTCACTTGAATAAAAGAAGAGACAAAATTGAATTTAATAACTTATTGATTTATTCAAAACATTTGTTTGGGTAAATTTACCATGGATTATATGAAGATAGTTTTAGTCTTATGAATGAAGTACAAGCTGTCCACAAAGTCGACCTCTGGTTTTAAAATTATATTACAACCAAACCAATGGAAATACAACGATTTCTGTACGCGGCTCCTTTCCTGTTCCATCTCCAGCCGCTGCATGACGTCATCGTCGGGCACTGAAATGGGCCCGGCGATTAAGCGTGCTGTGGGGAAGTACTTTGTTTTCACTCCGTTTGTTTTCTTTCTTGTTTTCTTTTTGTTTGTTTGTTTGCCTGGGTGATATCTCAGCCATCCTTTGAGCTAGGAAGCTGAAATTTCGGCACAATAGTGAGCACGTGCTTTGGCAAAAAGGGTATTTTAAACTTTTTTATTAATTGATTAATTATAATCAATTTATTAAGTACTTATTTATTTCCTTTCTCATCTGGCCAATATCTCAGGCAGACATTATTATAGGGATAAGCTGGATAAGTATTATGTGGATAATAACCACCTTTAGAGGCCATTTTTCCCCGCAAAGCGGGGGTTGGCCTTTTTCGGGAACCGTGGTTGTTGTTGTTTTTCGGTCCCCTTTTTGAAGCAATGTTTTACGGCCGGATGCCCTTCCTGACGCCAACCCTTTTTGCCGCCTTTAACGACAAACAGGGAATTACCAGTGAACTGGTACTCAATTAGCCGACCTCGGAAGGATGACAGGCTGAGTCAACCCCCCTGGTGTTAATTCAGCGATTGACCGGGATTCGAACCCAGGATCCTAGGATCCTAAGCCGGCACCCTAGCCGCTAGCCCAACACCAGGGTTCTAATTTGATTGGATAAGTGATTTATGTGACTGATTATGTGGATAAGTGATTTATGTGGATAAGATTGTGGATAAGTGATTTGATAATTATTATATGGATAAGTGATTTGAATCTTGTAATGTTAACTCCTGAGTACACTGGCACAATAATGCCCATGTCAAAAAGCCCATAGATAAGCTATAGGGTAAATCCCATTTAAAATCTTGTAGGGAATTGACCAGTCGGATGTACTGGTTTCAATAAGGAAAGTGAAATACTGGACCAGTACACAATGTCAATGGGACCAGTAGGAGACAAATAAAATACCAATATATAAATGGAATTGTATGCTTGGACCAGGAATCAAACCCAGGTCCTCTGCTGAACCTTTCCAGTACTCTGCCAGTATACTATCATAATATATGGTGAACTGTACCGTGCGTGCGTGCATGCGTGCGTGCGCTCACGCGCACTCCGCTCCCATCATATATATATATATTGTTACGGAATCCAACGTCGGCCTTCCCCACTTACCAAGGGGGGATTAGTCCCCTCGTTTATATGACTGACCGACGTGGTCCTGGGGGTATGATGTCACGCCCGGTCAGCGCTGGGTAGGGTATTAGGCCCAACCGTCCTATGACCTAAATACCAGCACCTACCGGTACGCAAGGAAATACTCCCCCGCCCACGGTCGCAGCGTAATGGACTAGTTGCGCCGAGCGAAGCGAACTGCACCGTGAGTCGGTTACCAAGACTGACCCGATTTATCTTCGTCGGCCGAATCGCGCCACGGACCCTCGATGGGGGAAATCACTAAAGCGACCGAATGTGAAGAAGAAGACGAAGGTAGGAAGAACAAATATAATTTATTACTAATATTTACACAATTAAAAGAAACCAAGGAGGAGGAAGAATAATAAAATAAAAGAAGAAGAAGAAGCAGACACAGTGCACCTTAGCTTACCTATACAAGCTTAATTAATACCCCAGGACAACGTGAAAGAAAGACGAACGATCACACTTACACGGGGAATGCAGGCAGGAATGAATGGCTTGGGGTGGATGGCTTTGAGAGGCAAGGAAGGTTCAGCGGGGACGGCACGGTTGGGCCGGAAGGCGCCGCGGTCGTGCGAACTCCCGCGGTTTCAAACTGCGCGGGCGAAGTTCCTCTTTATGCACTGCTGCGTCGCGCGCACCTTGCGTTGCCTCGGTCTGTATTTCCTGCAGCGCGGCACGTATCACGGCTGCTTGGACTCATCTGCTCATCTCCAGCGCATCTCAGGTGGGGGGGGCGTCTCCCGCGGGTTATATAAGCCCCACCCTTGAACCTTTGCGAACCTCCCAGATCGTTCTCTCTCCGCCCGCTCAAGCCAAACCCCTTCGTGCTGGGTTGGTTGAGCGGGCCCGACTCACTCCTCCCCTCTATGACGAGGTGCGGAGACGCCTTTCTTCTCCGTACCGACCGCATGCTCAATGGAGTCCATTTGCGGCGAAAACCATCCAAACCTGACACTTTGCAGATGGGACCTACTCTTATTTAATTCGGTGCAATGGAGAGTCAAAATATTGGGAAACACAGCCTTAAACTACATAGAATAAGGGAATAACTATTTAAAAGGATATATGGTGCCCTACGTGTAGGTTTATGGAATTAACTAAGAGGACGAGCTTCGACCTTTCTTTACATTACGGAGGGTGACATTTCCACACAACAAAACCATAATTCTCACATTCTTTACACTTTCTCAAATTCGTTACAATATATTAAGTGTAAATGAGGCAGTGATGTAGGGATTGTTATGTGATGGCAATACTGTTAGCTACTCTCTAAACCAACATCATCCCTATCTTGTTTAGAACCTTTTTTAGACTGTAGTTTGTCGTCCCTACATTGCCTTTTTTAATTTAGCATAAATTTTTTTATTCACTTGTTTCTGTAATTTTTTACAATGTGGAATAACACAATGGTACGGTACTCAGAGGATACCCAATCTTGGAGCAAAAGTGCCAAGATATCTTCGTCAGCAAAGTCAAACACTGCACATGTTCCTATATTGTCTTGCGTAACCCTGACTGTATCTTGCAGCTCTGTCTTATTGCTCGTTTCTCAAAGAGCAATGTCTTCATTCAGCCTCAGGCCACACAAGGACCTGCACTTAGAAATGCTCAAAATCACTTATGTGGTTTCGCTCTAACCAATAGGGTGGGGACAGAGTGGAGGGGCAGAGCCTCTCGAGGAATTTCTGCATAGCCGGACACGTGAAAGACACTCGTGGGTTTTACTGTTTTGTTCACTTGGTGTCAATAAAACTTATTATACACTCAAAATGCAAATGTCCTCGATAAACCGCTATGAGGACGACAAGATACTCCAACCTTTGTTTTGTATCAGTGGGTGGGGCCGACATTTTTTTGTTTTTTAAATCCGTGTCATCCCGACGTTGGTACGTAGAGTCGACAGTGCCATCGCACTCTGATAATAATAGTTTTGTAAAATTAACTTCAATGAAGAACTTTATCAAGACAAGATACAAGTATTTATCTGTGGTATCCAAATCCTGGTTCTAGGAAATCAGAAGACCTCAGTAATACTTCAGTAGATTCTCGCCAGACAAAAATACATCGCTATATGTCATCAGAAAGATGTTAGTCAAACACACTGTACACGTGACACGCTTTCTTATCTGCGCATGCGCATAGCAAGGTTCAGGGTTGATCGAGTAAGCGTGGGGAAGGGCGTGGCCTTGCCAAACTACGATGGCGTTGGTTGAGTACGAGAGAACACGCTTGCAAAGAGTATCTGTAAATATTTAACTGTATAAATTAACTGGAGAAACAAATGATAGCAAAGGATTCTGCACCAAGTAAAACTCCAGTCATTGCCATTGAGAGAGGCCCAGCTCAGAAATACACACCGTCTGAATAATTATTATAATATTTGTGTAGATGATGTTCTACTACTGATTTACAAATGTTGTCATACAAACTTTATAGACGTGCTCACGAGTGGCGCACTGAGGGTGTCTGGCATAATGTTTTTTTTCTTTTTTCTTTTTTAATAACATAATTGTTCCCCCTCCACCCCTTGCTTCCACCTTCCTCCCCCAAATCCCCAACCCCAGTAGCCATAGGTAATACTAATAGGGCATAGACATAAGGAGACTAGGATCTTTATATTTAAATATCAATTAATTGACCACTCCAGGCGATGCAGTATGCCAAAACAAAGATTAAAGGAACACTAAATGTCAGTTCAAATATTTATTAAACGAGGGGACCTGTTGGTCCATTGGACCAAATTTTAATTGGGGGCTTTTGGGTGTTTGGGGTATTTTGGGTCCTCAAGGGTCTTTTGGTCATCTGGGTCTTTTCGGTCATCAAGGACTTTTGGGTTATTTGGGTCCTTGGGGGGGGGGGGGGTCTTTTGGGTCAAGTGTTGAAGGGTCTTCCAAGGTCTAAGGGGTCTCAGCAGTTTAATGGGTTAAAAGGCACATTTGAATAGTACGTAATTCATTAATAGATGTGAAAACGTATGACACACACACACACCTCCATTTATAGTAGATTCAATTCCGGTGGATTCCTTGTTCAGGCTGTTTATACGACACCATCAGTGATGCACCGACGTAACGAATGTGGCGTGGAGAAACCGTGACTCGAAGGTTTATTGATCACGTGGTTTGCTTTTACCTTGACCCGCGAATAGAGGGATCGTAATCACGTGTCCCATGTATCGCACTGGTACCTCGCTATTATTTTATTTTCATAAATGTAACAATGAAAAACAAGGCAATTCCTGAGACATTATATTTCTGCTGATATTATTTGATGCCAAGTAACATTATAACATTATAACATTATCACGCATAACGCCGACACTGAGGCAAATGTGTCTAGCAGCTCCGCCCCCATCAAGCTGATTGACAGTAATAGCCACGCCTACCCCAGTCCCATTCTTTTACATAGGAATGGCGTTTTCCGTACATTTCGAGGAATCCTTTCAAGCTATGAGCATTATAATACCAAAGGGTGTTGCAGGAAGAAAAACTCTATCGAATGGTAGCAGAATCATTGCCATTGATAGAGGCAGCTCGGAAATATGCCGTCTGAAGAAGTTTATTATTATTATTATTATTATTATTATTATTATTATTATGAACAAGAAGATGAATTCCCGGGTTTGAGCGATCTCGTTTTTTTGGCTTTATTTTGCTTTTCCCTTGGTCTGGAGAACTGAACAGTGATCCCTACCTCGACAATCGGCTGAACAGACCAGGTAGGCTCTCATATGTAGCCTAAGCGAGTTTTTAAAGAAGATAATCCAACTTTAGTTTTGCATGTAGCAGATGGGACCGACGTTTTTTCCTGCGCCATCCGTACATAGAGTACTGGCGTACTCTCTGATATTGTTGCGGCATCACACGTTGGCATATTGCCAAAATGTACTGTACCTTTCACTTTCAATCCTCGTGATTACCTTAGTGTTTTCTTGTATATCTGCTCTAAAGTTTGTCTTTTTTTATGCTTAATCTTGCAGTATTGGTGCTCGTGTTCAGGTCACTCCAATCCTTAAAAATTCTCTGGACTTGTTTTGTACTTTCGTTATGAAATGTTCTCCTGATTTCTGTTTCTTGTTTTCCTTTTTTATTATTTTTTTTTTAATGTATTACCATCACTGCTATTGGTGTATAATATTTAATTCTTCATTTTGCAATGTCGATGATGCTTTCTTGTAGGGACAGCCCTTGTCTCCATGCCTTGAGGTGCTGCAAATCTTTCTAGACCAAGTCCTGCAGGTCGCTGGTGGTGTGGGCTTGTTCTTCGCTTTTACTGAGGTCAGTCATTGTGTTTGTGTGTTTTGTTTTTAATACGTGCTTATTATTTTTGAGGCCATAGTTTTACCATATATCCCTCCACAATTAGACTTATCTGCTGATGTGTACTTTTTCTTTTCTCCTATATGTCTTTCCTTTTGAGCAGATCTTGAGTGTGTGGCTCACTTGGCGATATAGGAACCTGAAGAACCCAGAGGCTGACCCCAATGCTTTCCTGTAATTGCAGTACCAACTGGAAAAGGTCTTACCCCAAGCATTAGATCAAAACCTGCCCCATAATCATTGAAACCTGTGTGAAAGGTCAAAAGACGATTTTGTGACTACACATGGCCTACACAATCATATGCAGCCTCATTTTCACCAGAATTATGTGCTTATCATACTAGCATACTCGTACCATATAACTTTTATCCGTTTCTTCCTGTTCCATCAATTTTTCACTCTCCTTTTTACTTTTTGTCTCGTGTAATTATGCTTCCTATGCTGCTCTATTGTGGATGTCTGAAGATGTTTGACATGCAATATCTTGGTGGTACACACCATTTGTATTCCTATGTGATTCAAGTTTACAGTGAATGGTTTGACACTTTTTTTTTAAATGGTATCAAAAACTGAAGGAATGAAATCTAAAATACGCAATCCGTTGCAAAACATGGTAGAAAACTCAGGACTCAGAGGTAACTACATTAACTAAGGTAACATCCAAAGATGCCTTTGATTGTTGAATACGTGAAGCAATAGGGGGTTTTGAGAGTTGTGAAATATTTGTATAATACATTTGCCATGTTTTGCATCAGGTGGTTATAAATGTCAATTTTTATTGGTTTGCAGCAAATCGATTTCTGCGGTAAAATGCATCAACTACTTGTTACTTTGTTTTGAAAGGTGTAGGTTTTGCAAATTGTCGTATCAAGTGCTTCTTCAGACGTAGGTTAGTAGATGTGGTTATATTCGGTTAAATATGTTTTTGCATGTTGAACCTGATTCATGACCATGGAAAAGACTAATATTATTCTTGTGAAGATTGACCATGGCACGTGTTTTTGAAGCTGTTCTTAACTAATCAAATTTATCGTTTTAGATGCCGTTTATTCCCACCGCAGCGTGTAAACTACTTCTTCTTTTTTTTTTGAAACTGTCCCCATATGTTTCAGAATCGTGTTTTTATTTATCGATTGCAAACATGCAGTGATTAACTCTCGATTACAACAAATCTCTTGAGTGTACATTATTGTGTTTATCTTGTGGTATAAATATTTTTGTCATTACATAATTATGGAGTTGTCATATTAGAATGAGAGTTGATGTACATTGAAGATTTTCTTGGATCTCTTTCCACTTCATCTGCTCTTTATAGATGAACATTACTCCCCACATGAAGGTATGTTATGGATGAAAATTGTTATCTATAGGGATAGGTCTGCCAGCAGGATGACCTAGAGGTACGCACACGAGGATGTTAAGCTGGAGGACCTGTCTACCACCACAGGTTGTTTGTTTGATTTTGAAGATCTCACATCGTCTTTCATAAAAACGTACGTGAGTTATCACTGATGCAACCTGAGCAAGTTACAATTTCCTAACTTAAATCTCTTTCAGTGGAACGTCAGGACAAAATCGCTCCCCGACCGATGAGAAGGTGGTAGTAATAGATTGCAGGGGGAACCGTTATCTGACTTGCACAGGTAATAATTCGTTTATGGCTGCAAAACGGAAGAAGATGTATAATTACTATACTCTGTGAACAGGAACACGCACACAAAAAAAATTGCGTTCCTCCGGGGAAAACATCTCAGGCCCATATTCACGCTCGTATTACAACATTTTCAAATTCGGGGCAATAAAATACACTAGAAAAAAAAAATCAAGACCGTTGATGTTTATTAAATGATGTCAACTTGCATTTGTTAAACATTGGAGGACAGGAAAAAAAAATTCAAACGGTTAAATACAAACAAGTTAATTTCTTTCAGACAAGCTGTATCAGTCGTATCAGAAATTGAGCGCATTGTGATTTCCTTTTGAAATGTTCTCGTATTCGTATCCCATCTTCAATTATGCTCATAATTCCGATTTGAGAAACTTCAAGGCCTTCTTCATGTTGTCTCTCACTGGGGAAACCAAACAGAAGAAGCATGTTAAATGGTTGTATTTGTCAACTTTTATCTTTTTCTACTGATGTACATTTCCATGTCTAATAAAATGTAACAATACTCATCTTCATGTACCATGCATGTTGCAGTGTTGGTGCTGCTGAAGCGGTTAATATGGTGGCAGGCCTGTTCGGGTCGCTACTACAACTCAAACATTCAGGGCAGAAATTTGGAATTTGGTCATGGTGCCAGTGACTTTGCGTACTCTTCGCGAGGGACACCGTGGGATATTTAACATAACCAATCAATGCCAGCGGATGGGATACCTAGTTTAACGTCTATCCGAGCGATGACACACAATGATGAATCATCCTTCCTGTGAAACACCAAGGTGAGAGTTTATACAGTGCATTCAGAAAGTATTCAGACCCTTTCACTTTTTCACATTTTGTTATGTTGCAGCCTTATGCTGAAATCGTTTAAGTTCATTTTTCCCTCATCAATCTACACTCGATACCCCATAATGACAAAGAGAAAACAGGATTTTAGGAAGTTTTGCAAATTTTTAAAAAAATAAAAAACTGAAATATCACATTGACACAAGTATTCATACCCTTTGCTATGACACTTGAAATTTAGCTCAGGTGCCTCCCATTTCTCTTGATCATCTTTGAGATGTTTCTGCACCTTGATTGGAATCCACCTGTGGTAAATTCAATTGATTGGACATGATTGAAAGGCACACACCTGTCTATATAAGGTCTCACAGCTGACGATGCATATCAGAGCAAAAACCAAGCCATGAGGTCGAAGGAGCTGCCTGCAGAGCTCAGAGACAGGATTGTGACACAGAATCTTGTTTCTCAGTCTGAGAATCCTTGAGGTGCTTTTTTGCAAACTCCAAGCGGGCTTTCATGTGTCTTTCACTGAGGAGAGGTTTCCGTCTGGCCACTCTGCCATAAAGCCCAGATCGGTGGAGTGTTGCAGGGATGGTTGTCCATCTGGAAGTTTCTCCCATCTCCACACAGGATCTCTGGAGCTCAGCCAGTGACCATCGGGTTCTTGGTCACCTCTATTATCAAGGTCCTTCTCCCCCAATTGCTCAGTTTTGCCGGGCGGCCAGCTCGAGGAAGAGTCCTGGTTGTTCCAAACTGCTTCCATTTAAGAATTATGGAGGCCACTGTGCTCTTGGGAACCTTCAATGCAGCAGAGATTATTTTGTAGGCTTCGCCAGATCTGTGCCTCGACACAATCCTGTCTCTGAGCTCTGCAGGCAGTTCCTTCGACCCCATGGCTTGGTTTTTGCTCTGATATGCATTGTCAGCTGTGAGACCTTGTAAAGACAGGTGTGTGCCTTTCCAAATCATGTCCAATCAATTGAATTTACCACAGGTGGACTCCAATCAAGGTGTAGAAACATCTCAAAGATGATCAAGATAAATGGGAGGCACCTGAGCTAAATTTCAAGTGTCAAAGCAAAGGGTATGAATACTTATGTCAATGTGATATTTCAGTTTTTTTTTTTTTTTTAATTTGCAAAACTTTCTAAAATCCTGTTTTCTCTTTGTCATTGTGGGGTATTGAGTGTAGATTGATGAGGGAAAAAAATTAATTTAAACGATTTCAGCATAAGGCTGCAACATAAGAAAATGTGAAAAAAGTGAAGGGGTCTGAATACTTTCTGAATGCACTGTATTTAGGCCAAGGGTAGACAGGTTTACTTGTGATGAATCGTACAGTGAATAAATGAGGTTCATTTGGATGGGGGCCGTAATGTCCATTGCTACAAAAAGGCACAAATAGTGTCCTGCCATAATAAAATAAGTAAATTTATTCAAAATAAGTACTACAGTAGGACCTGCCAAATGTAACTCAAATTAGTACTGAAAGTACTCCAGCTAACTACCACATGGCCCAGAAAGTGACTTTCTGCATTCTACTTTTTGCCTATCGTCCATAATCAAGGCCTCCATGAGACAAAGTATCTGTGATTATTGTGGTCAGCCGGAAAAGTTTTTTTGTCTCGAGTCATACACCAACTGGCTGGCCAGGCTTGACGTTCGACTGAAGGTGGCAGGTATTTGAAATTTGTTCAGGGTGCCGGCGATAACACGCCTTCTTTTTGTAAACATCACGTTATATCTGTAGCTTGTACCAACTAATGCTAGCAGATAGGAGACCATCCTAGGGATGGGGCACTTTGTGATGTAATACGACAAAGTGGAATATCGTTTTTGGAATGACTGGCGATATTGTGACAAGGTAGGTGCAATATGGACGACAGTGTTATTGTGCACCATAAGTAAATGAGCAAGAAAAATTACTTTAACAACATGGGGTTCACCATCAGACAGGTGAACCCGACGCTCAGAGCTTTTGAATGTTTATTTTTTAAAATACTTTTACTTACACAGCTCCATGTCCGCAGGGTCGTAAGCGTAAAGGCGATGTCCATAGCGACCCACAATGTCAGCACGCACAGCCATGCTTGGATCTGCAAGCAAACCAGGATGATCTCATTAGTCATTAATGAAACTTCTCCATAAGTATCATTGTGTTAGTCTCTTCTCTTTTAAAACGAGAACTCAAACGGTTGTCATGAATCTGATATCTTGCACAGCTTTGTGTCGTACAGTGAATAAATGAGGCTCATTTGGATGGGGTTGGTAAATTGTTACAAAAATACAATAAACATTGTTACATATGAAATATTTATTGAATATTTAAATATTTATTAAATATTTAAATATTAATAATTAATGAATATTAAATATTATTGTTGGTAAATATTAAATTGTTAAATAAATTGTTACATTGTTGCAAAAAGGCACAATTGGTGTCCTGCCATAATAAACTAAGTAAATTATTAAAAGTAAGTTTATTTGTAAATCTTTATTTTACCAATCTGATACCAAGGCAATCAAATGGAATACATAATATGTGAACATTGGAAGAATGTCCTTTGGAAACATTCAGTTCTTGAACTTGTGAAGGACACTACACCGCCATGGCCACCGCCCGCTGTTTATAATACACGACTAAAGAGATGATTGAAGAATATGAGCGCACAGCTCCTCCTGGCTTTAAGTCCAGATGGGAAGTTCTGTGAGTAGGTCCCACTGGCTTTACGTCGTTAAAAGGTTAATCCAGGAAAGGGAATTGCATGGGAGATGTAGATTACAGAAATCTTGCCCATGCATCGTTGGAGGAATATTTGCTCAATAATATGCATTTTGGTCTCCAAGATGTAAATGTGAAAGCAATTACCATGGTAAATGTCACAGACATCGAGGTGTTTAATTTTTGCTTTGCACCCCCAATACATTTAATCGTAATTGCAATTTTCCCTTTTTTTTCTCAGTGTGAGGCAAATCAGAGCTGATTAAATTTTGTTTCACTTATTTAATGGAACTAGGGCATGCCCGTACTATATCTATATCTAAAATTATATCCCCCCCCCCTCTATTTACATGAAATGGTTTGGTCCAAAGCGAACGGCTTGCGAGTGGTGACAATCCCCCCCCTCTATTTACATGCAATGGTTTGGTCCAAAGCGAACGGCTTCCGGAGTTTGGTAAAGAAATCGCCATCGCGTGCACATTGCACAAACGCGCAGGAAAGCGAATGAATCGCAAATTCGTTTTTATTAGTTGTAAAACATAGTTTAACGCCAACATAGTTTGCAAACGTGAAATAAATGAATACGCTCTCAAATGTGCCATCCGAGGCAGAGTGTGCCCGCCACGTTCGGCACACGCGATCGTTCGCTGCTCTCTGATTGGTTGAATCGTTTTTTGGACATAGCTCGGTAAGTAATTGTCCGATTAATATGAAACCTTGAAAAGGCACATCCTCGGGTCCCCAGCAATATACCTGGCAAGTTAAAAGTATATCGGACCCGTGGTTGTCGAGAAACAGCGGTCACAGACAAACGTACAAACGTACAGACAGAGATTACTGGAATTATAGATAGATGGTGAAGAACCCAGGTTCGAGTTGACAGCCTTTGCACATTAGCCCAACCCTGCTCTAAACTGTCGTCCCAGTATTTAACAGGGGCATGGTGATTTCATCAATGTGTGTTCCGTCCCTCGGATGGACGTTAAACGGAGTCCCGTCTGCCAGCATTCGTAGGTGGATTGCACAGTGTCCTTGGTGAAGAGGGCGAAGTATCGCCGACACCTTCAAAAAATTACAAATTCCTGCCATAACCAACAGAGGGCATTGCATCAGCGAGGCACAGCCACGCTCAGCCAATGATGCTGCCCGCAGGCTTGTGCCGCAAACGAAGAAGAAGAAGAGTGAGCATCAAACCCACCCTGAACACATTATCAGTTACTAGCAGAAGTACCCGGCATTGCCGGGTGGGGGAGGGGAGGGGGAGGGGAGGGGGAGGGGGAAGGGGAGGGGAGGGGGAAGGGGAGGGGAGGGGGAAGGGGAGGGGAGGGGAACGGGGGGGAGGGGAACGGGGGGGGGGGGGAGCGAGCCCCTTGGCAGAGCGAGCGATTTTTTTTTTCATAGCGTCATAGCGATTTTTTTTTTCATAGCGTCAGCGTTCATCGCGTTTCATAGCGATTTTTTTTCATAGCATCATAGCGTCATAGCGTCATAGCGATTTTTTTTTTCATAGCGTCATAGCATTCATAGCGTCAGCGTTTCATAGCGTCATAGCGATTTTTTTTCATAGCATCATAGCGTCATAGCGATTTTTTTTCATAGCGTCATAGCGTCAGCGTTTCATAGCGTCAAAGCGATTTTTTTTTTCATAGCGTCATAGCATTCATAGCGTCAGCGTTTCATAGCGTCATAGCGATTTTTTTTCATAGCGTCATAGCGTCAGCGTTTCATAGCGTCAAAGCGATTTTTTTTTTCATAGCGTCATAGCGTTCATAGCGTCAGCGTTTCATAGCGTCATAGCGATTTTTTTTTTCATAGCGTCATAGCGTTCATAGCGTCATATCGTTCATAGCGTTTCATAGCGTCATAGCGATTTTTTTTTTCATAGCGTCATAGCGTCATAGCCTTCATAGCGTCATATCGGTCATAGCCTTCATAGCGTCATAGCGTCATCACGTGATCGCTCTGAGCGAATCAGCGCCCACCTGCTCTGATTCCGTTGATTCCGTGCGCTGAAATGCGCTGAGGTAAATATGAATAAAAAATATGGATCGTCAAATATTTTGAGTTCGGCCATGTTCGTCCCAGGCTCAATGGCCATGTCTATGCCAAATATCAAGCACGTAAGCCTCTCCATTTAGGAGTCTATCGGTAACATTACACACACACACACACACACACACACACACACACACACACACACACACACACACACACACACACACACACACACACACAAACTGTGTTTTATTATCAGTTATACAATGGTATTTTGAATGTAGCACGTTGGAGCAGCAGAAAACCAAAATAGTGTTTGTATGAGTAATGAAAAGAACATACCTACAAACAAAATCCTGGGAACATATGCCATCTCATCCGGTTGCATATTTTTGTCAGAAAGTTCATTCTAGAAACAAGTAGCCATCCATCAGTATCATTTCAGACTTTGCATCACCAGAAGCAATTTTTCACATTTGAAGGAATTCCAAATCTTACCATGACGTTGAGCATCACAAAATGTTCATCGGCCATTTTCTGAATTTCGTCATCCTGAGCAAATGCTTTTTTCAATGCTGTGAATTGAATGAATGAAAATTAAAACATGATTTTTATACATGTAATGTATGTCTGTATAGTGTCTCCACTACTACTACGACTACCACTGCTACAACTAATACTAGTAGCACTGATACAACTACTACTACTACTATGACTACCACCACTACTACTACGACTCCAACTACTATGACTACCACTGCTACAACTAATACTAGTAGCACTGATACAACTACTACTACTACTACTATGACTACTACAACTAGGAGTAATAGTACTATTACTACCACTGCTGCAACTATGACTACTACTACTACTATTGTGGGATTGACCAGGGAAAGCCTTTGGCCTAAGTGTTTCACGAACCGCTGGACAGCCTTGACTTGATTTGGGCAAGAATTTAGTAGTTTGTTCAGGGTACCGGCGATAACGCTCCTACCCTTCGTGAAAGACACTGTTAAAATTCCCTACCCCTGTAACATCCTGAAAACAAGTGGAGTGGTAACGCAGTCTTTCCACGTAACTTTTGACCTTCAAATTAAATAACTATATTGGTTCACGAGTTATCAAGTGACCACTATATTCGTCATGTGTGTGCGTCTGTCTGTCTGTGTGTGTGTCTGTCCGCAGCATAACTACCCGATGATATCATCCGATCTTGATGAAACTTGGGTGGGAGGTTGATATCATCATCTAGTTGTGTCCTGCCTCGAGTGGGCGTATTGCGCCCATTGTGGGCGGAGCCACGCCCGAAAAAGATGTCTTTTTAGGGGGTAATCGAGTTCAAGCTACATCTTCTCCGAGGGAGTTGGTGGAATCTGACAGGGGTTTCGGTATTTGGTTAGGCCAATGTCATGTGTCTAGCCACACGGAGCTCGATTTTTCATTTTCGCCCCAAGGTCAAGGTCACAAGGTCACGAAATTTAGAAAAGTCGATTTTTGATGGTTTTATTACATTGTTCGCTTCCTGATAGGGTGAAATGTCGCACATGATCTTATATTATCACATACATTATGAAATAGAAGTTTTCCAACAAGTTTCAGAATCTTCGACCTTTGACCCTTGAAGGTCACAAAGGTCAAATTTTCAAAGTTGTCGGAATCGAACCGAATTTTCGATGTTGTGTAGCTAACTAACCTCATAACTGATTATACATTATTTTCTATCTCATTTCAAGGTCAGTAACCTTCGTTTTGACATTTCAAGGTCACAAAGGTCAAATTTTCAAAGTTGTCGGAATCGAACCGAATTTTCGGTATTGTGTAGCTAACTCACGTCATAACTGATTATACATTATTTTCTATCTCATTTCAAGGCCAGTAACCTTCGTTTTGACATTTCAAGGTCACAAAGGTCAAATTTTCAAAGTTGTCGGAATCGAACCGAATTTTGGAAATCGAACCGAAGAATACCGCTCGCTCGTGAACCATCGTCGTCTCCTGACTTGTCACAAATTAAAACTGACCGAAATTAACAAAACTTGCTTTTTGACAATGTTGATCTTTAAATTGATAACTGACCCTCGTTTTAGATTTCTACTTGTATGCATGGCCATGGACTAACTGACAACCCTCGTCAAAAGTCCTGAAAACAACATGAAAGGTGCGCATGGGCTCACCTTGACTGTGCGGGCAATCATTACGATGATGAATAACGAGCAAAGGCTTGTTACTGCAAAAAAGACAAAAAAAAACAAAAACATCTGATTAAGCAAATTAAAATGTAGGAACCAATTTTCTATGGATACATGGTGATTACTAACAATTTGTTAATAACAACAATAATAACACCAAATAACCTTTTTTTTAAACCTGACTTCTGCTGCTTCCTATGTCTTGGATGTTTTCTTGTTATTTTTTCTTTATTTATTTGTTTTATTTTGTTTTGCTTTATCCTTATCTTTTTTTAACCTTCCCTCAGCCACTTACCTAGAGTGGCTTTATGCCTTGTTTGGGGCAATTTCCATTAAAAAAGAATATACAGTAAGCTCTGCCAGAATGAAATGAACACCCCTGATTGGCAACAAACATTATTCTAACAAATCATGATACAAAACAATCAATTTTGCCAAATGTGGAGATGTCGTTTGTGGCTCTAGTGTCTTACTTGGTAGACTTTTCCACAGTACCTGATCCATGTTGCCAGATGTGTTGGATGGCGTTCATGTTGGCCAGAAGTTGGAGTCCGCTCCATCAATTCAAGGCAGAAATGGTTCTGGACGCATGGCGTTTGACAAAATCTTCTTGCAGTAAATGTGTTGCATACTTTGAAATACCTTACTGGTACATAAGGAAACCCATCTACCACTATACCAGCGAGCTATTTTGCAGTATGGATCATTTACTGCAGGAAAAGGTGCCATATGCTGAGAACCATCTCTGGCTGTAAGAGATGGAGGAGGCTGTAGTTCTTTATCTGGGCATGACAGAGTACTGACATGAACACCATCGAACAAGTCTGGGAACACAAGTCGGGAGCTGCGGAAAAGCCAATCTCTGCCAATAAATACTCAAGAACTGTAACAAAATATACTCCACATTGGGAAAAATATGGATTAGGTTGTCCCACAGAATATTGGTTCAATGTCCGTCAATGAGGTCAAGCACTAGATGATGCCAAAGACATGATACAGGTTGTTTTTTTATGTACAAAGTCGAGGCCTGTGGAAGAGTTAGATCATAGAACGGATCAGGATGCAACATCATGAAAGGAATAACTGAAAGAGCTGGGCGGGATTGGGAGACTAAAACTCCAACAGCAGGATTGGGAGACAAAATCGACAGATGGACAAACGAGGGATGTGGGTAACGATGAGTGGTAGGGAAGATTGCAGGGGGTGGACAAGATGGATACAGAAGCAAACTCTCAGGAAGGAAAATCAAAACACTAACGCATGCACATTTGATGCCTTCACAGGTTTAGATAGTAACACATGTACATTTGATGCCTTCACAGGGTTAGATACAAACACATGTACATTTGTTGCCTTCACAGGGTTAGATACTAACACATGTACATTTGATGCCTTCACATGGTTAGATAGTAACACATATACATTTGATGCCTTCACAGGGTTAGGTAGTAACACATGTACATTTGATGCCTTCACAGGGTTGGATAATAACACATGTACATTTGATGCCTTCACAGGGTTAGATAGTAACACATGTACATTTGATGCCTTCACAGGGTTAGATAGTAACACATGTACATTTGATGTCTTCACAGGGTTAGATAGTAACACATGTACATTTGATGCCTTCACAGGGTTAGGTAGTAACACATGTACATTTGATGTCTTCACAGGGTTAGATAGTAACACATGTACATTTGATGTCTTCACAGGGTTAGGTAGTAACACATGTACATTTGATGCCTTCACAGTTTTAGATACAAACACATGTACATTTGAAGCCTTCACAGGGTTTGATACAAACACATGTACATTTGACGCCTTCACAGTTTTAGATACAAACACATGTACATTTGTTGCCTTCACAGGGTTAGATACTAACATGTACATTTGATGCCTTCACATGGTTAGATAGTAACACATATACATTTGATGCCTTCACAGGGTTAGGTAGTAACACATGTACATTTGATGCCTTCACAGGGTTAGATACTAACACATGTACATTTGTTGCCTTCACAGGGTTAGATACTAACACATGTACATTTGATGCCTTCACATGGTTAGATAGTAATACATGTACATTTGATGCCTTCACATGGTTAGATACAAACACATGTACATTTGTTGCCTTCACAGGGTTAGATACTAACACATGTACATTTGATGCCTTCACATGGTTAGATAGTAACACATATACATTTGATGCCTTCACAGGGTTAGGTAGTAACACATGTACATTTGATGCCTTCACAGGGTTGGATAATAACACATGTACATTTGATGCCTTCACAGGGTTAGATAGTAACACATGTACATTTGATGCCTTCACAGGGTTAGATAGTAACACATGTACATTTGATGTCTTCACAGGGTTAGATAGTAACACATGTGCATTTGATGCCTTCACAGGGTTAGGTAGTAACACATGTACATTTGATGCCTTCACAGGGTTAGATCGTAACACATATACATTTGATGCCTTCACAGGGTTAGGTAGTAACACATGTACATTTGATGCCTTCACAGTTTTAGATACAAACACATATACATTTGATGCCTTCACAGGGTTAGGTAGTAACACATGTACATTTGATGCCTTCACAGTTTTAGATACAAACACATATACATTTGATGCCTTCACAGGGTTAGATACTAACACATGTACATTTGATGTCTTCACAGGGTTAGATAGTAACACATGTACATTTGATGCCTTCACAGGGTTAGATAGTAACACATGTACATTTGATGCCTTCACAGGGTTAGATAGTAACACATGTACATTTGATGTCTTCACAGGGTTAGGTAGTAACACATGTACATTTGATGCCTTCACAGTTTTAGATACAAACACATGTACATTTGAAGCCTTCACAGGGTTTGATACAAACACATGTACATTTGACGCCTTCACAGTTTTAGATACAAACACATGTACATTTGATGCCTTCACATGTTTAGACACTTCACAGGATTTGCCATTTGATTGTGTTCATATTAGGGATTGTTTTTTTAAGCTTCTTCTTCTTTTTCCAATCAGGGATGTTCAATTTATCCTGGCAGGGCCCTCTCCACAAGGCTTGATCATAGTCTATGGGGTTAAATCAAAAACGTCTCCCCCAATGTTTGTCCTTTACTGTGTAGCTCATCGGCATCACACATTTCCCTTATTAGTTGCCAAGTTTCCTGATACCACAGAAACACAAGTCATCATTTGATCTCTGAAATTTTTTGAAAAGGGAAAGATCTCTGAATCCCCTTCACCATACACATCATATTATGTTATAGGATTGAACCATTTTCTAGGATAATATATCTCATAATGTGCAGGATTGAACTCACGTCCGCCAGGCTTGGACCAGGCCCTCATCGTACGATTGCTCCCATTGAAGGGCATCACCCCAACCTGCAGAGAAATGAAACAAAGATATTTCAACAGGTAAAGATCCCTGATCGTGTTGCCTTACATTTTAGTTGATGTCCAAGGGCTGTGAATGAATATCAGGTTGTTTTACCCCTCGATAAAGTCTCTGGTTCTCGTTTTATTTTCTTCGTCTTCTTGTCCGAACTCTTCTTCGCATCGTTTGCGCTCACGACGATGAAACAGGCAAGGAAGACGATGAAATATTTCATGATTGTTTCCTTTTCGCTGTGAAACAAAATGACACACACAAAGCAGTTTGAAAACATCACGAAAACAACGACACTCGGTAGAGCGCATACACCTCCGCCAAGCTGAACAGTTTACCTTTTGGGTCCCACTGATAGGCCACATCTGGATTCGGACCTGAACCAAGATCTAATCGGCTTGTTCTTGTCACCGAATGAACTCATCTACCAAGTTCAGTCCGAATCCGTCCGTAACTTTTTTGAACTAGAACGTCACTCAGTAGAGAGCAAACCGCCTGGTTGGCCATATCACTCAATGGTGAAGAATCGCTTAAAAATTTATACTACCTGGATCCGGATCCGGATCTTCACCAAAATCGAATCGATTCTTCCTTGTCACACAGACAACATGTCCAACAAGTTTCATCCAAATCCATCCATAACTTTTTGAGATATCCTGCTATGTATCGTTTTTGGCCCTATTTCCCAATGGTGAAGAATCACTTAAAAAATTAAATAATTCTCATATCCGAATCCATATTCAGATCTTCACCAAAATCGAATCGAATCGTCCTTGTCAAACATCAAACCGGTCCACCAAGTTTCGTCTAAATCCGTCCACAACCTTTTGCGATATCCTGCTATGTATCGGTTTTGGCCGATCTCCCAATGTTGAAGAATCACTTTAAAAAATTATATTAGCCGGATCCGAATCCAGATCTTTACCAAAATCTAATCATTTCGTACTTGTCACATACACTACATCTCTGCCAAATTTCGTCCGAATCCGTCCACAACTTTTTGAGATATTTTGTTCACAGACAAACAAACAGGGGTGAAAACATAACCTCCATCCACCTTTGGTGGCGGAGGTAAATATCGTGCTCTTTTTCGGGGTTTTTTGCCCCATCTCTCAATGATGTAAAATCATCTTAAAAATTAAAAACTTCTCGTATCCGGATCCGGATTTTCACCAAAGTCGATTCAATTCTCCCATATCACACACCTAACCTTTCCACCAGATTTCGTCCGAATCCATCCATAACTTTTTGAGATATCCTGCTATGTATCGTTTTTGGCCCTATTTCCCAATGGTGAAGAATCACTTAAAAAATTAAATAATTCTCATATCCGAATCCATATTCAGATCTTCACCAAAATCGAATCGAATCGTCCTTGTCAAACACCAAACCGGTCCACCAAGTTTCGTCCAAATCCGTCCACAACTTTTTGCGATATCCTGCGATGTATCGGTTTTGGCCGATCTCCCAATGTTGAAGAATCACTTTAAAAACTTATATTAGCCGGATCCGAATCCGGATCTTCACCAAAATCTAATCATTTCGTCCTTGTCACATACACTACATCTCTGCCAAATTTTGTCCGAATCCGTCCCCAACTTTTCGAGATATTTTGTTCACAGACAAACAAACAGGGGTGAAAACATAACCTCCATCCACCTTTGGTGGCGGAGGTAAATATCGTGCTCTTTTTCGGGGTTTTTTGCCGCATCTCTCAATGATGTAAAATCATCTTAAAAATTAAAAACTTCTCGTATCCGGATCCGGATTTTCACCAAAGTCGATTCAATTCTCCCCTGTCACACACCCAACCTGTCCACCAGATTTCGTCCGAATCCGTCCGTACATTTTCGAGATATCCTGTTCACAAACAGACAAACAGGGATGAGAACATAATCTCCATCCACATTCAGTGGCAGAGGTAACGAGAAATCAAAATGGAATTAACTTCTTTTAAAGGATTTTCCGCATTTATAACATTGTTCAATCATCGTCATCATAAAATTAAAATAATCGTACAAACTAAAAATCGCGGATAAGGCAGAATTCACGAGTTTACCTGACTTCTCTCCACAGGTGGCCAACTTAAGTAAAGTCTTACTGCGATGCACCTGTATGGGGCTTTATATAGGTCTCCATAGCTTCAATATATTCCGATTTCTTGCTGAGACAGCTATGACGTCATCACGCTGTCGGGTGGTTTTAAGTTTGAACGAATAAAGTCGGAGAAATGGAAACCGCATAAATAAATGTACATGATATAATGTCCCTTGCTTCAGGTTCTATTGAAAAACGCGAGGAAATTGTGTATAAAACGCGTCATAAGTTATAAAACGTAATTACGGCAAAAATAAATAAAGAATGCTTTCAATTCGCATTTCAAAACGAAGTTAACGTGATTTGGCGTCTTCTCATTGGCTGAGAAGGCGCACGTGACGAGAAACGTTGCGTTCGAATCACCTTTTCAGGTACGGACGGAGTTTTTACCTGTTTGTTAAAATGCACAAATGCATCCGTGTGTACTTCTGTTCTTGGTTATCTACCTGCTGTCTCAGCAATCTTGTATCGATTTTGGAGTCGAAGGAAATCGACAACTTAACGTGAACTGCGTAGGACGCTGGCTGGGTACGACAGGTGGTCAAGATGATCTCAGAGCGAGCAGGTACCGGACAAACAAAAGTTGTAGAAACGCAAATTTTTTATTTTTCAATTAATGAGTACAGATATCCCGAATTATTAAAATGTTTTTCTTTATTATCGGTGTTTACCTTGCATGTTTAAAATGAATAATAATACTTATAACCATGCAGTGTCTCGTTCCAAGAACTTTTTGAACGGCCCACGTACATTGTGCTGTGTCCCTACGAAGAAGAAGAAGATTGGTCTTGGACGAGATATCTGCAGATCAGTTTCTGGAATATAAAACGTTATTGAAGCGCAAACTTCGTTCCTTTTGGTAAAGTGCAGGTGCCATTGACTTCGACAGGTAACCAATGTGATGTCACGCAGAAGGCTTCAATTTTACTCACTTTAAACGTCTAAAATGGAAACGTATGATCTGTATTCCGGTGTTGGGATCCCCCCGCCTCCCCCCCCCAACCCCCCCCGCCACTCCCCCAACGTGGTTACTGTAAAATGACTTTAGTCAAGAAATTGTGTCCGAATTACAGGAATTTCATTGTCCATTGTACACAGTTTGCGCGTCGCTAGATGATGATGTCATGTCAGGGGCCCTGCCACAGGTGTGTGACGTCATGTCAGGGGCGCTGCTGCAGGTGTGCAGGATTAGAGTGCAGGGAAATGACATTGAGAGAAGACAAAGTGGTTGGATGGAAACGGTCCGAGGTGCGAGGGATGGATTGACCAATGGGTGAGGATCCAGGCGACGTGTCCCAACCCCCCTTCATCTCCCCCCCTCCCCCACTACCTTGGTGGGTGAATTTTGTGACTATTATCCGCACTTTTTAAACTCTAACACACTTTTATGTATTAATTGAAGCAGATTAATCATGTTTTTCTGATGAATTTAAGTTGTTTTTTGGATTCCTCCACCGACAGTCTCTGGAGGCATTATGTTTTCGTCCGTCCGTCCGTCTGTCCGTCCGTCCGTCCGTATGGGCTAAACCTAGTCTTCTCAGCAACCTTATGCCCGATTGAGACGAAACTTTCAGGGTAGGAGTTACACCCATGAAGAATGTTTTTATGATAATTGAGACGTCATAGGTCACGTGGTATGGCAGCCATATTGGATTAAAAGCAAATAATTAAAATATTATTTCTCGGAAACCGCTGAATGGAAAAATTTGAAACTTGGCACATTGTGAAGTACTCCCAATGGGGAACAAAAACCTGAAAATGATGACATCATAGGTGAAGTGGTAGACCAGCCAAAAATGTTTTAATCAAATTCCTTATCCTAAAAATCTGAAATTGCATGCACATGATCTATGACCCATTTGTATTGAAATATTAAATTTATGACATCATCGGTCACATGGTTTGGCAGCCATATTGGATTGAAGGAAAATATTAAATAATTATATCTCTGAAACCGCTCACCCTATCGATGCGAAATTTTACAAATCTCATCTAACAGCACTGTTGCATATAGTTTGAAAATTATGATGTCATAGGTCACGTGGCTTGGCAGCCATGTTGGATAGAAAAAAGAACCTTATCCGATCAACACGAAACTTCACAAACGCGATCCCCTACCCATACATTTGTAGGGTGATGGCATCTACCCGTTGTGGGACTATACGGAGGCATATTGGCGACAGTCGCATTGTTTTAGTTTTAACATGCGACTCCTGAATATGTTTTAGACTTTCTATAACTTTTGAAATCGATGTAATAAAACTAAATCCACGAAAATAGTGAAAAAAAATAGCAATGGAATTGGTCTAAAAAAACAAAGTCCAGGAAAATAGAAAAAAAAAAAAATAGCAAACAATTGTAAGACCAAAACATAGGACAGAAAAAAATAGCAAAAAGTAGCAATGCAACCATCAAAGTCCACAAAATAGTAAAAAAAACAGGAAAGGATACCCTATTTTTATGCTGTTTTTTTTAAGAAAAATAGTTTTTAAAAAGCACTGAAATACCAAAAATAGAATAAAAATAACTAAAAAATAGGGAAAAATATATTTTTGCTTGCTGCAAATCAACGAGGGACATCATGTCAGTCAACCAATGAGAAACACCTGACGTTATGTGGGTCAATAATCTTACTTATTCTTTGGTCGTATACAGCACAAGGCTGCGGGGTAGCATCATTGGCTGAGGGTGCGGAGTAGCATCATTGGCTGAGGGTGCGGGGTAGCATCATTAGCTGAGGGTACAATGTAGCATCATTTGCTGAGGGTGTGGGGTAGCTTCATTGGCTGAGGGTGCAGGGTAGAATCATTGGCTGAGGGTGCGGAGTAGCATCATTGGCTGAAGGGCGGTTGTGCTGCTGAAGCATCTCCCACTGCTGGTTCGGGTGGGAATTTGTAATTTGAGTTGTTATAGGGTTAACTGTTTGTTGTTGGTTGTTATATCTCCATGTGCTGGTTTCAGAAGGTGGAAGGGAGACCAACCAGGTCTCAAAGTATCCACCTCCATTGTGTGTGTGTGTGTGTGTGTGTGTGTGTGTGTGTGTGTGTGTGTGTGTGTGTGTGTGTGTGTGTGTGTGTGTGTGTGTGTGTGTGTGTGTGTGTGTGTGTGTGTGTGAATGTTGCAGGTGTCCAGCCTATTCCACCAATGGTCTCCACCTTACACGCTTCCACTCCATGTACTCATGCGGTCGGTCGTGAGTGGACCTAAACCTGCAGGACAAAACTACCGCCTTGGCAGCTTCTTCCAAGGTGGGTTAGAGTCTTCGAGCCTTATGTCAATAAATATAACCTTCAAAACCAAATCCGTGTTCCAAAGTTACAAATCCAGTTTGCCAAGTATTGTGGTTTTGGAAACTTTCTGTTTTACAATTATGTTTTTTATTTGTCTCTATTCTCACTTCCCATAGTGTTTGGTTCGGTTGTAATAAGTGCCCACGGTTCTTGTTTTGTACCACAAGAACACACAAACAAATACCTTCATGGTTTGCACATTGTAATGCGAAATGGCAGCTTTCATTCCCTCTCTCATTCCCATCCCACCTCTCTCATTCCCATCCCCCCTCTCTCATTCCCATCCCTTCCTCTCTCATTCCCATCCACCCTCTTATTCCCATCCCCCCTCTCTCATTCCCATCCTCCCTCTGTCATTCCCACCCACCCTCTTATTCCCATCGCCCCTCTCTCATTCCCATCCCCCCTCTCTCATTCCCATCCCTTCCTCTCTCATTCCCATCCACCCTCTTATTCCCATCCCCCCCCCTCTTATTCCCATCGCCCCTCTCTCATTCCCATCCACCCTCTTATTCCCATCCCACCTCTCTCATTCCCATCCTCCCTCTGTCATTCCCATCCCCCCTCTCTCATTCCCATCCCCCCTCTCTCATTCCCATCCCACCTCTCTCATTCCCATCCCACCTCTCTCATTCCCATCCTCTCTCTCTCACTCCCATTCCCTACCTTTCTCTTCCCCTCCTCCCCTCTCTCCCCATTCCTCTCCCCTTTCTCTATAATATGTCTGTGCTCCATCCTTCTGGGCAGACTCTTAACGAATTACATCATTGATTCAACCAATAATCACATTTAAGTTTATTTTGAACGTATTTGAGGTTTATTATGAAACGTTATTTTTAGGTCACAGTGCTGAATGTAGTTTTTAAAATCTATCTATAATTCCAGTAATCTCTGTGTGTATGTGTGTGTGTGTGTGTGTGTGTGTGTGTGTCTGTGACCGCTGTTTCTCGACAACCACGGGTCCGATATACTTGAAACTTGCCAGGTATATTGATGGGGACCCGAGGATGTGCCTTTTCAAGGTTTGAAATTAATCGGACAAGTGGTTCCCAAGGTATGGTCACCGTACTCGCAAGCCGTTCGCTTTGGCTTTGCGAATGGACCAAACCATTTCATGTAAATAGAGGGGGGGGTTCTACCGTACTCGCAAGCCGTTCGCTTTGGCTTTGCGAATGGACCAAACCATTTCATGTAAATAGAAGGGGGGGTTCTGTGGTCGTTACTGCCACGTGGTTTCAAAGTTTTTTTTTGTTGTTGTTGTTTGCACGCATGTTTTTTTGCACCCACGTACGGGCACGCCCTAGTTTAATTAAATGTTAACAACCTTTCTCCAAAGACTTTCAGTATAGGCTACTGTTATTGAAACAGGGGTGATGTGGTTTGTTCAACTTTGCGTGATAATCCTCATACTCTGTCACAGAGCGTCGGTGCCACCAAATCAGCTTTTTGAGCAAGAGTTACACTGGGTGGTTTGCCATTGCTTTCCCAGCAGTAATTCGCACAGGGATTTGGCTGCAGTGCCAGCGATAACTCGCCTACTCTTCCTGAACGACACCGTGGGGATCTTTAATATCCACCAACTAATGTCGGTAGATGGGACGCCCAGTCCAACGTCCATCGGAGGGTCAGCAGACACATTGATGATTTACCCAGGCTGTGAAACAAGGTGATGACAATTTATATCTGGGCCGAAATTTAAACCCAGACTAGACTCTTAACGCACTGTGAAGCAAACCGCAATTCTATGTTGTATTTATATGTTTAAATAAAATGTATCTCATTTGGGCTCATGCATTTCTTCTGGTTAAGCCTGGTGTTGGCTTAGCGGTTTGGGTGCCGGCTTGGGATCCTATGATCCTGAGTTCGAATCCCGGTCGATCGCTGAATTAACGTTAGGGGCTTGGCTCAGCCCGTCATCCTTCTGAGATCAGCAAATTGAGTACCAGTTCACTGGTAATTCCTTGTGTGTCGCAAGAGGCGACTAACAGGGTTGGCGGCAGGAAGGGCATCCGGCCATAAAACATTGCTTCAAAAAAAGGGGGCAATGGTGCCCAAAAAAGGCCAACCCCTGCTCTGCGGGGGGAAATGCCTCTAAAGGTGGTTCATTTGTTCTGGTTGAACGTTGAGCTTTGCCCACATGCAGAGCTTTTCAAACGCAGCGCGGGAAGCGGCCGCAGGAATCGGTAGACAACGAACAGACACCACACTTCGCATTATCTATCTATAATTCCAGTAATCTCTGTACGTCTGTACGTTTGTTTGTTTGTCTGTGACCGCTGTTTCTCGACAACTACCGGTCCGATATACTTGAAACTTGCCAGGTATATTGCTGGGGACCCGAGGATGTGCCTTTTCAAGGTTTCATATTAATCGGACAATTACTTACCGAGCTATGTCCAAAAAACGATTCAACCAATCAGAGAGCAGCGAACGATCGCGTGTGCCGAACGTGGAGGACACACTCTGCCTCGGATGGCACATTTGAGAGCGTATTCATTTATTTCACGTTTGCAAACTATGTTGGCGTTAAACTATGTTTTAAAACTAATAACAACGAATTTGCGATTCATTCGCTTTCCTGCGCGTTTGTGCACGCGATGGCGATTTCTTTACCAAACTCCGGAAGCCGTTCGCTTTGGACCAAACCATTGCATGTAAATAGAGGGGGGGGATTGTCACCGTACTCGCAAGCCGTTCGCTTTGGACCAAACCATTTCATGTAAATAGAGGGGGGGGATATAATTTTAGATATAGATATAGTACGGGCAATGCCCTAGTATAATAGATTATAGCATGCCAATAATTTATGGCTGCTGGGATAGCATACACCTTAGAGGTGCGCACCCTCTAAAACCCACGGTCTAGCATGGGTTTGCATCTCGATCCAGCTATAAACTGTCACCCTGGTGTTTCACGGGCAGGGAGACGCAACCGAAACCTCAGTTGTTGATTTAGATACATTTCCACTTCACTCCAAGGTTCAAAGTCTCCGACTGTAAATGTCGTAAAGATAAGCCAGGTAACCGAAAAGGTGCACAGTGTGCTGTAATGCTTGTCTGCAGTGATTTACTGTACTTCGAATATTTAGGTTTTTGTTTAATACTTGCAGTTGTATTCCCAGAAACCTCTTGAAATTATGTTGCGGAACGTACCTTATCGCACTTGCATCCAAGGAATAAAACCAGAAGCATTATATATGGTTGATACATTTATTACACATTTAGTAACGTTCATTTATGTCTTTTTGTACATTTAGAAAAGAAAAAAAAACGACAACCTTTTAGGCATTAGAAAGCAAACAAGATGCATTTCCCAAAGGCCCCCTGAATCTTGGCACACCAGGTCACACCAGTAATCAAATGCAGAGAGAAATCCTTGAAGAATTCAAGCTGTAACCATTCTTTCCCATCCAGAGTCCACTCCATGTGCTCATAACTCCGTTTTGATCAATTTCAGAGCCTTCACCATGTTCTCTTTCACTAGAGGTAACAAACAGAAATAAAACCTTCGTTACGGTCTTGGTTTCCCTTGTCCACCTTGGTAGCTGTATAATGGTGTTGCTCTGAAATGCTATGATTTATACAAGGCGATAACGCTTCCTACAGTATTTTAAAATTGTCCACCCAACACTATTTGTTCATTTATTCTGATCGAACTTTTTGTATCCAAAAAAATGTGGACATGTTACTGTTTCTATATTTGATGCAACCCTCGTGCCGTCTGGCCTCTTCATTACAGGTTTGTTCTGCCATGTGAACTGCGTTCCTGGTGTTTCTCATGCAGAGTGAAGCAGCAATGTGTGTGCCATCCCACAGAAGGACATTAAAACACACGACCAACGCACCGGCACCGAATGTTGGTGGACGTCAAAGATCCAACGACGTCTGGTGTCTGGTCTCAAATGACGACGTCTGGTCTCAAATGAACAATGCAGGTGAGTTATCATAGGTACCCCTTGTCAAGTTCCAAATTCCTGCCCTGGCTGCTGGAAGCAAGTGGACTGGCACTCGTATTTTCAGAAGTTCCTCAACATAATGTTACACCTCTTGCAATATCAGTGTGTGATTGTTCTCGAGCAGCAGTTTCTACACTATAAATATATTCACATGTAACGTGAAATGTTCTAATCCTGTTGGCATTATTATTATTATTATTATCATTATTACTAGTGGGCACTTTTCTTTGAATAAAGTGGGGTCTGGTACTCTCTGGTCATGTGCGCTCTCTGAGAGGGAGTACCCTTCTCGGGCGGGAGTACCTTTCTCAGCCCACTTTCGGTGGGAAGTGTGCTGCTGCATATTCGTGGAAATGCTCTTTATTCTTTTTGAAAGAAATTTTATTGAACACGACATATCATAAGATAAAGGAGAATAATTTGTAATACCGGCTACCACCAAAGGTGGCGCTATTTCTACATACACACATAAATAAATAAAGATATATATATATATATATATTAGCAGGAGTACCTGGCATTGTCCGGTGATGTTCTAATCCTGTTGGCATTTTGAAGAAATCAATGTTTTTTAATATTTCTTGTAAGTGCCCAAAACACTCATACCTTCTTCACCCAATAAGGAAAATTTATATTTAATATGATATTACACACACACACACTAATCGGGGATAATTTCATATTACTTTTTATTTGTCTACAAAGGCCGAGGCATGATAAAATGTCTTTTTCTTTTCATTATTTTCAAAATGTTTAATTTTTTTGGTCAAAAACACACCCAGGCACTTTCTGATGAACCTCTGAAAGTTTGACAAAGATCCATTCAGCCATCTCTGAGAAAAATAGCAAAACACACACACACACACACACACACACACACACACATACACACACACACACACACACACACACGGCTCTCTTATCGTATGTTATATATACTAGGGCATTGCCCGTACTATATCTATATCTAAAATTATATCCCCCCCCTCTATTTACATGAAATGGTTTGGTCCAAAGCGAACGGCTTGCGAGTACGGTGACAATCCCCCCCCCCCTCTATTTACATGCAATGGTTTGGTCCAAAGCGAACGGCTTCCGGAGTTTGGTAAAGAAATCGCCATCGCGTGCACAAACGCGCAGGAAAGCGAATGAATCGCAAATTCGGTTTTATTAGTTTTAAAACATAGTTTAACGCCAACATAGTTTGCAAACGTGAAATAAATGAATACGCTCTCAAATGTGCCATCCGAGGCAGAGTGTGTCCTCCACGTTCGGCACACGCGATCGTTCGCTGCTCTCTGATTGGTTGAATCGTTTTTTGGACATAGCTCGGTAAGTAATTGTCCGATTAATATGAAACCTTGAAAAGGCACATCCTCGGGTCCCCAGCAATATACCTGGCAAGTTAAAAGTATATCGGACCCGTGGTTGTCGAGAAACAGCGGTCACAGACAAACAGACGTACAGAGATTACTGGAATTATAGATAGATATATATATATATGTATATATATATAAATATACACACCATGTCGATAAGGTATTGATACAACAACAACAACAACATGCATTTTAAAGGCCATTTTCCCTGCTAGAGCGGGGGTTAGTCTTGCGGTCCCCATGACAATCTTCTCCATTTTGCCCTATTTTCTGCATCTGCCCTTGTTAAACCCCCTTGCCCGCATTTCTTCTTCCACCATCTTTAGCCAAGTCTTTCTCGGTCTTCCCCGTCCTCTACTTCCTTCTACATTCATTTCCATCACTCTTCTCAACAACTCACTTTCATCCTTCCTCAACACATGACCAAACCATCTCAACCTGTTCCTCTTCACAGCATCAATCACAGGCTCTATTCCCATCATCTTTCGCAATTCATCATTTGTCTTCCTCTCTCTCAACGAAACTCCGCACATCCGTCGAACCATTCGCATTTCCACCCTTTCCAACCTTCGTTGCTGCTCTACGTTCATTACCCATGTCTCGCTCCCATAAATCATAACACTTCTCACACGTGCAGCATACACCTTTCCCTTCAGCTTCAACGACACTCCATAAACAAAGGTCTTGATGAGGCAAACAAATATGCTTCCCCTCAATCTCACATTGATTGCACATGCCATGAAGTTGTTACATACAGATATAGGATTTGTACAAATACACACACACACACACACACACACACACACACACACACACACACACACACACACACACACACACACACACACACACACACACACACACACACACACACACACACACACACACACACACACACACACACACACACACACACACACAATCTCAACTGAATACTTACAGAGTTGCATGTCACTAGGTTCGTAGGCGTATTGACGATTACCGTAGGGACCTGTGATGTCACCACGCACGGTCAGTGATGGATCTGCAATGTTCCATTCATCGTCATTAGTTCGTTGCACCATGTTTCATTCCTATCGTTTGCTCTACGATATGAACAAAAATAACAATAAAAATGAAAGCCCATGATAACAGTACATTTACTCACCGACGAATATAATCCTGGGAACATACGACATCTCATCAGGTTTCATGTTTTTGTCGGTGATTTCGCTCTGAATAAATAAATAAATAAAACATAATAAATAAATGAATAAATATGTAAATCAATTATGTGAGGGAAAAATAAATCACAAACCACATTTTTATGAATAAACTGGTTATATTTTTTGAAACCTTACCACCACGTTCAGCATCACAAAATGATCATCAGCCAATTTCTGTATCTCCTGATGCTTGGAGAAAGCTTCCTTCAGTTCTGTAAACATATGGAACATTCATTGAACATCAGGAAACATTCCAAACACCAAGTGATTGGCAAAGTGTAAATAAACCCTTCATTATGTTTATAACTATCGATTGTTTGCCATTCACTAAATTCTGAGAAAATAAATTTTGTGTCATTTGTTGTATAAAGAATGGAATAATAATAGCAATATTAGGCAAGCAATTTTGCCACAGGAGTGGAATGTTCTTCCGCATTGACAATGCATGACAATAATTGACAGGAAACCCACGCAGAGAGCAACAGCACATCCTTAAATAAGTCCTCCTTACTTTGGCTGTACTCGCAGTCGTCACGATGGTGAATTACCATCATAGGTCTGCGTCTGCAAAGCGAAGGAACAGATGTACAAAAGCACAGGTAAATAATTTATCACCAACATGTCATCAATGCACAATTAATTTCCACATAATATCATAATTTCCGAATAAATGAACACGTCTTCGATTTGGAACATGCACCACGTGATGAGGGCCGTCAGCATAGCCGAGGCTCGAGGTATGCACACTCTCCTCTGAGTTGTCTATCCTGCGACCGCATCTCGGTCCAGCTATAAACTGTCACCCTGGATTTTGCAAGCAGGGCTGGTCATCAAATTTGCAGGGCGGGACCGGGCAAGAATTCCCACCACTTTCTTCGAATATCCTACGACAGTGTCAATCTTTCCAAGATTTGCTCCAGTCTAGAAACGTTTCTCGATTTGTCGTGATATACCCCAAAGCCGAAGAGTATAGGCCTCCAATATTGATACTAAAATTTATATAACTATATAATCTGTATTAATGCTGTCTGTCTGTCTGTCTGTCCCACACTGAAACATGGAAATGCCCTTCGGAAAGAAACAATAATAAGTAAAAGTTGCTTCAAGTTAAGACAAACCTAAGGAAAAACTATAATTTTTAAAATCAGACAAAAAAGAAACTCTGGCGGTGTATAGGCAACAGAGCGCTGTGTCGATCGCTCGCCAAAATTTTTTCTTTGCTGTTAAGAAACATATAACCTCCCATTTTTTTTAGCTCTTTCAACTACTACAAGAATAAAAGGCTTCCTTTTTCTTTCTTTCTTTCTTATATCATGGTATTTTTACCATGGGCTTCTTCGAGTACATGTTAATGGACAAAAATCCTCGAGTTTAGGGTAACATAGGATAGATAATAGGACTGAGAAGTCACAATGGAAATAACAAATGATAGATTCCAGGATGTGAGCATGAACATAAAGAGACTTGTACATCTAAGTTATTCATTCCTTTTTCTGTCACTTTTATCCCCACGACAAGAGCGCTTGGATCGCTCGCGTAAACTACTATCGAGTGCAGACGTTTGTTTCATCCAAACTTACGTTTCAGCAGACTTTGCAAGAGCTTCTGGGTATGTTTGCATCCACTCAAGTTCATCTCCCCAGCCTGAATAGAAAGAAGTAAAACATCTTTATTTGTGCGTCACTTTGGTTGTTATGTGATCGAATTTTAGTTGGAAATAAGATATTTTTTTATGAGGGTCAATTAAATTTTACCTCTTGATAATGTAACAGGTTCTCTTTTGGGTTTCTTGGTGTTTTTATCCGGGGCTTTTGTGGTGGTGGCAGCAGAAATGACGACCAAACAAGTCGCGAAAACGACGAAGATCTTCATGTTTCAACTTCTTTGGCTGCGAAATGAAATCGAGCATAAGGGGCAATAAACCGGAACAGCATCGATCAATAGTACGAGAGTCAGCAACCGATTGATTTATACATCTTGAGAGATCAACGATGAATCCATGAATCATTATTCGCAAACCGATATGGAATTAGCATTTTGACATTATTAAAGCATCTCATTAGAAAAGGATGAGGCAATCAACTTACCTGTTGTGCTGAAAGGGCGAAAACTCTCCCTTGTCGGCTTGGCTTGTCTTCTTATTAAAGGTTCCGCCCCATCTACACACCTTGATTTCGCGCACTCAATAGTATGACGTAGCAACTTGTGCACCTGTATTAGTCTTGATTATCCTGCATCAATTGTTTCCCAATTGGATTTTTTTTTAAATTCAGACGTTAGAAAGAGAAGGTTGAGAGTCGAGAAAGTTTTCTGAGGTTCTTATGTAAGTAATGCATCACCTTTGAAGGTTACAGTCGGTATTTCGATTCAAAGTCCCTGAAGTTAAGGATGATTTGTCGCTTTGCTATTGGCTAAGGTGGCGCACGTGATTACGTTTTCTCTGCATTCCATTTACACCTGTTTTGCCCTTTTGCTTCTCCACCCAGCCGTAAGGCTGATGTGTACTTTTCCCATTGGGTTTCAAACTTTGGATTCTCTGAATCGACAGGGTGACGTGTTTGAAGACATTAATTCCAAGCCTGAACATGTTTAACTCTTTGATGGTATCAAAAGTGCACGTAAGAAGATCGAATGCAAATGTGTATACAGTATATATGTATATGTACAGGCATGTATCTTTAGATTTTTTTTTTTTAAAGGGATGAATGCTAAAAGGAAGAAAAAAAAACTACTGAAAAACGAAACCAAATCTGAAACGTAAAAGCTTCCTTGGGCCCTTTGTGCCAGTGTCACCAAACTATAGTCTTCGTGAAGACTAGTGTCAGTCTACATCGTCAAACAGGTAATACGACGGATAAAACCAACATTATCGTCGTGGGAAACAAGGAGAAGCTGAGATTTCGGGCATTGATTTTTTTCATTCCCCTTTTGATCGACGACGAATGGTCTAGTTGACAGAAATGTCAGCTTCTCCTTCTTTCCCACAATAGTTAGCAGACTTAGATAAAGTTCTATTGATTCCATCCTTCGCTTCACCAAATTTGTGCTACATTGTATATTGATGACAATCTATTCATAAACTCCCAGTCTCGTGAAAACCCACCTTAAGTGCGTGACCGTACGTGCGTGCCCGTACGTGCGTGAACGTTCGTGCGTGAACGTTTGTGCGTGAACGTTCGTGCGTGAACGAACGTGCGTGGGCGTACGTGCGTGGGCGTACGTGCAAAAAAAATTCGTTTGTGTTTGCTAAAGAAATGGCCATAACTTGGTTACCATTTGTCCGATTAATTTCAAACCTTGAAAAGGCATATACTTAGGTCCCCAGCAATATACCGGGGAAGTATCAAAAGAAGCAGCGGTCACAGACACACACACAGACACACACACACACACACACACACACACACACACACACACACACACACACATGTATTTCGTTGGCAAGCAAGTTGAGTAGACCTGAATCCCTTAACAATTCCAGAGGCCACACCATTTAGACACTTGGAAACAAAAAATAAGTTGTGCACCTTTTTTGGATTAATTCTTTCCGATAGTATTTATCTTCAATAAATAAACAAGAAGACGTCATGTGTAGCATGATACTTGCAAAATCCCCCCCCCCCCCCCCAAAGTTTTCCATTGATACAGCAAATTGTCCATTTCATGAAGATTAAAATTTACAATCTTGATCAAAACTCGGGTCAACAGGATGAAAAATTGACGATTTTTCAGATGAAAAATGACGATTTTGGAAGGTTGACCTTGAGTTGAACTTTGACCTTTTGACCTCAAAACTAGTTAGTTTCCCTATTTAGTGACTCGATGTGCAAATGCTGTTCAATTTTCAAGTCAATCGCATGAAAATTAAGGATATTAAAAATTTGGCCTATGTTGACCTTTTGGCCTATGTTGACCTCAAAAATAGATGGTGGTTGAATTCAGTGACCATATATATAAATCCTCTAAGAAGTTCAAGTCAATCAAATGAAAATTGGTGATTTTAGAAATGTGGCCCATGTTGACCTTTTGGCCTATGTTGACCTCAAAAATACTTGGTGGGTGAATTCAGTGAGTAGATATGCAAATGCTGTTCAATTTTCAAGTCAATCGGATGAAAATTGAGGATTTTAGAAATTTGGCCTATGTTGACATTTTGGCCTATGTTGACCTAAAAATATTGGGTGGTTGAATTCAGTGATCAGATATGCAAGTCCTCTTCAAATTTCAAGTCAATTGGATGAAAATTGAGGATTTTAGAAATTTGGCCTATGTTGACCTTTTGGCCTATGTTGACCTAAAAATATTTGGTGGTTGAATTCAGTGATCAGATATGCAAGTCCTCTTCAAATGTCAAGTCAATTGGATGAAAATTGAGGATTTTAGAAATTTGGCCCATGTTGACCTTTTGGCCTATGTTGACCTTTTGGCCGATGTTCACCTAAAATATAATTTGTGGTTGAATTCAGTGACCAGATATGCAAGTCCTCTTCAAATTTCAAGTCAATTGGATGAAAATTGAGGATTTTAGAAATTTGGCCTATGTTGACCTTTTGGCCTATGTTGACCTCAAGAATACTTGGTGGTTGAATTCAGTGACCAGATATGCAAGTCCTCTTCAAATTTCAAGTCAATTGGATGAAAATTGAGGATTTTAGAAATTTGGCCTATGTTGACCTTTTGGCCTATGTTGACCTTTTGGCCTATGTTCACCTAAAGTATAATTTGTGGTTGAATTCAATGACCAGATATGCAAGTCCTCTTCAAATTTCAAGTCAATTGGATGAAAATTGAGGATTTTAGAAATTTGGCCTATGTTGACCTTTTGGCCTATGTTGACCTCAAGAATACTTGGTGGTTGAATTCAGTAACCAGATATGCAAGTCCTCTTCAAATTTCAAGTCAATTGGTTGAAAATTGAGGATTTTAGAAATTTGGCCTATGTTGACCATTTGGCCTATGCTGACCTCAAAAATACTTGGTGGTTGAATTCAGTGAGCAGATATGCAAGTGGTCTTCAAATTTCAAGTCAATCGGATGAAAATTGAGGATTTTAAAAAGTTAGCAAAGTTGGTGACCTTTGGCCTATGTTGACCTTTTGACCTATTGACCCCAAAAACAATAGGCTTCTGGCTTTTGACCAACTCTACCGTTTGGTGAAGATTGGTGAAGATTGGTTGAAAATTGTGACCTGTAGGCCGGTGACAAACAGACAGACAGACAGACAAACAGACAGACAGAACCACAAACACAACCGACCAATATACTTGAAAAATCTTCGATTTTGCAAGTAATAATAATAAAAATTGTCTACATGTACACACCTTTATCTCGTTAGCACCTCTTCTAGTGGGGCGGCTTAGCCCAAATATTCAAAAGAATTGTGCATTTTGTGATACAAGCACCAAATTTGGCACAAATGTACATTAATATGTTGCGAACATTTTCAGATATTGGGCCACTTGAAATTCCGTAATTTTTTTTTTCAAATTTTTTCAAATTTCGTAATTTCAAATTTTTCGGGTGACACCGTCACAATTTCGGTCTTCGAGGCCGGCCGATAGGCAAAGTGTGACCGGAAGGGACGAGGTTCTCCTGACCACGTGGCCCTCGATCTGGGAAGCGAGAGGCGTTCCATTAGTGGACGCGCCCCTCACGCCCGACTTTTGGGCGGCCCCGGCAGGCCGTTTGTTTTGACGTTCCGTGACAGGCCCCACCTGTCCTCCGGGCCGACCGGAAGCTTGTGCTGAGTACATCATACCTGAACAACTCAGTGAGGCAGAACACAGCAGTGCACACCAGGGTGACCCCTTCAGTGCATAAACCAATTAACCTGTCCACTGCAGGGCATATAGAAATGAAGTTATTTTCTGCATATAATAATAATATAAGTTCAGTTCTATATAACAATTTCTGTTATCACCACTACCACTACAACTACCACTACTACAAGCTTTGTCTGGAATTTTGTGGACTAACAGACAAACAGACATACAGACAAGCTGGGATCAAAACATTACCTCCTTCCACCATTGAGTGTAGAGGTAAACATCATGGAAATTATATCATGCCCTAGATTTAATTCATGCTTACCCGTGTATTTGCTTCACTGGTTCACAAGGTCTTTTGCATACATGTAATTCAGACTCTCGTCTTCATTGCTGACCACACAATGTTCGCAACATATTAATGTACATTTGTGCCAAATTTGGTGCTTGTATCACAAAATGCACAATTCTTTTGAATATTTGGGCTAAGCCGCCCCACTATATCGGCCGGCCTCGAAGACCGAAATTGTGACGGTGTCACCCGAAAAATTTGAAATTACGAAATTTGAAAAAATTTGAAAAAAAAAATTACGGAATTTCAAGTGGCCCAATATCTGAAAATGTTCGCAACATATTAATGTACATTTGTGCCAAATTTGGTGCTTGTATCACAAAATGCACAACAGGTTTGCTATGCTGCTACACTATTCATAAACAACATTGCTGAGGAAACGGCGCTTCTTCTTTGTTTCCTCGTCCAGGGCAAGAATGCGTAGGCTGCTGGATCTCGCAACCCTACTGGCCACCACGTAGAACTGACCATGGCTGAAGAAGTCTCTTGTGCAGAAGATCCCAACATGGTGTAGCGACTGTCCTTGGGATTTATTCACAGTCATGGCAAAGCAGTGTCGTACCGGAAACTGCCGACGCCGCAGAGTGAACGGGAACATGTTGTCAGATGGACTCAAGGTTATGCGTGGAATGAGCAATGTGCGTCCAGAATTGACACCCATCACAGATGTTGCAACCAACAGATTTGGAAAGATCTGATGGATGATGTACTTTGAGCCATTGCAGTGCCCGCCTTGCTGGTCGAAGTTTCGTAGCAGCATGATCACCATACGCACCTTGAGAGTCATCCGATGTGGAGGCATACCAGATGGACAGAGGGTGTTCGGGAACTCAGGCGGATACACATGATCACCCTCAGATTCCGCTGTATCGACGCTACAGCAAACATTTTCCTCCCCAGGAAATATGGTCGCCATGTAGTCATTTACCTGATCGACTTCGGAATTGGTCGGACATAGTATAACACGCTCGCATAGCCACTCGGGGTTGGTAATGTTGTTGTGCAAGTCCTCGTACACCCAAGTGACAATATCCTTAAGTTTTTCACCTGGACGAATGTGTGGTTCCCTGAGCTCAATAGCAAATTCACCATCTTCTGGATTGACAGGAATCTTCCCTTCACCCAGATCCAGCAGGAATTTTGCAAAATCAGATTCGTCCTGTTGTTCTCCAGCACCCTGCATGATCCTCATGTTTACTGTGAGACGAAGTATCTGCACTTTTCTCCACAGGTATGAGCTCTTGAAGCACCTTCCAACTATGTCAATACGGCTACCGTGTGGCACAACAGTAAGGATCTGCCTCCAGTCACCACTGAAAACCATTGTGATGCCGCCAAATGGTTCCTCTGAGCCCCGAAGCCACTGGAATGTTCGATCTACTGCCTCCAATGCGCGATGATCCATCATTGAAACCTCATCCACCACCATTAAATTCGTCATGCGTATGAGTGCTGCAGTGGTGTCATCTTCACTGATGTTGCAAGAGGACTCATCAGTGAGAATGAGAGGACACTTGGTCCTACTATGGAAGGTGGCCCCTTTAGGCAGCAGAGTAGCTGCAATACCACTTGCAGCAGTCGCAAGAGCCACTTTGCCCATTGCTCGCACTTTGTTGAGTATATGAGACAATGTGAATGTTTTCCCAGTCCCACCACTTGCATCAACTGCAATCATGCAGCCATGTCCGTGTTCCACACTCCTCATGACTTTATCGACAACAATGCGCTGCTCGTTATTAAGAAGGCACTCTGTTTGAGCGATGGGAGCCTCAAGTTCTCCTATATTGTGCACTGTTTCGTGCTCGATGACGCGGCGAATGCGAGACTGGATATGAACTGGTTCAGGCTTAGGAAGGCCAAAGGTCTTACTGAGCGAAAAGCCGTGGCACTCAACTTTGTCCCTCAGCTCCAGTAGCACGTCACTCACAATGCGTCCATTGGGCTCATTCGCACCTGCTGCACGCATGAAGTCCTCGCACAGCACATACTTGTGCCTTTCCCAGAACTGCACGTGGTTGCCTCTGAGAACGAATGTGAGCATGTTGGCAAATACTTCGCGGACTGCTGGGCCAAATGCAATATTTGCAGCCTCTTCCATAACAGAATCCACCTCGTGGTCATTGTCAACGATGCCATACGCAATGCAGGCTGCCAGATAGGTCTCCATGACCCTACCACCAACACGACGGAGATCCTGAAAGCATGTGGGGCCAGGCACGGGGTGCAGTAGCATGCGGAGATAGTACAACTCGGCATTATGTGAGTTGACGGAAATAATGGGGAGCCGCCCAACCGTATCAGCCTTACGGTTATCCTGGAAACTCAGCCTTTTCTTCCGCAATTGAAACCTTTTCCTGAAGTAGGTGAAGTGTTGGAATACATCTGGATATAGAACATGACGCATGTGTGGATGGAGATTCATGGCTTCGAAAAAGGCGGTGAGCGTTGTTGCAGGAGGTCCTGACTCTGCCACGTTCTGTACGGCACCTTCGTCATTGAACGTGATCACCTGCTCATCCTGTAGATGGAGAGCCAGCATCTCGACAGGTGGGTACTTGCTTTGAAGGGGAAAATCGTATATGCGCCAGTATCCCTCAGATGCGGTGATGTAACGCCCTAGTTCGTATCGTGTCACTTCATCATGTCGTAATGCCTCTCGCATCCTCTCATGAGGCTCAGACGTATATAGACAGTAAGTATAAGCCAGATACGACAGTATAGATAGATAAGAAAGTAAGATCGTAGTAAGATAGTAGTAAGATACAATCGAGACAGTAAGTCCTCACTGTCCGGAAGGTCGCATATCGCAGTTACGATTAATCGCAAATTAGTTTTATTGGCCAATTATTCTATTAGCGCCAACCTATTTTGCCTTTTTGCTATTCCATCGCAAGGAGAAGCACAAAGAGAAGAGAAGAGAAGAAAGAAAAATAAAACAAAAACCTTTCAAACCCCGAGGCAGAAACAACAAACACACAGGCGGTTCCTTCGCTCTCGCGTGACCGTACGTGCAAAAAAAAACAAAAAAAACAAAAAACTTTCACCGTTGCTTCGGTCTTCGCTCTACCTTGAAAAGGCACATCCTCAGGTCCCCAGCAATATAGCTGGCAAGTTTCGATTAGATCAGACCAGTGGTTGTCGAGAAACAGCGGTCACAGACATACACACACACGCATTGTTTTACAATTACTGGAATTATAGAGAGATAACAATAGGCCCCCTTCAAAATCCCCAATCTCTCTCTCTCCAAAACCGACACTGGACACCTGCAGTTGAGGTTGCGTTCTGCCGATGATCTCCCCTGCTCGTTTCGTGGCCGCGTGTCGCGGCGCAGAACGCCATTACGCACGTGGTCCAAGTTGGTGAAGAAGGGGGGAGGGGTGACCACAAGGCGGCGCCCTATGTATGTGTTTGCTAAATAAATGGCCATGACTTGGTAACCACTTGTCCGATTAATATGAAACCTTGAAAAGGCACATCCTCAGGTCCCCAGCAATATAGCTGGCAAGTTTCGATTAGATCAGACCAGTGGTTGTCGAGAAACAGCAGTCACAGACACACAGACACACAGAGATTACTGGAATTATAGAGACTAGGGCATGCCCGTACTATATATACTAGGACGTGCCCGTACGTGGGTGCCCGTACGTGCGTGCAAAAAAACATGCGTGCAAACAACAACAACAAAAAAAAACTTTGAAACCACGTGGCAGTAACGACCACAGAACCCCCCCCCCCCTCTATTTACATGAAATGGTTTGGTCCATTCGCAACGACCACAGAACCCCCCCCCCCCCCCTCTATTTACATGAAATGGTTTGGTCCATTCGCAAAGCCAAAGCGAACGGCGAACGGCTAAATCGCCATAGCTCGGTAACTACTTCTCCGATTAATATGAAACCTTGAAAAGGCACATCCTCGGGTCCCCAGCAATATACCTGGCAAGTTTCAAGTATATCGGACCCGTGGTTGTCGAGAAACAGCGGTCACAGACAAACGACACACATACACACAGAGATTACTGGAATTATAGATAGATATCTAAAATTATATCCCCCCCCCCCTCTATTTACATGAAATGGTTTGGTCCATTCGCAAAGCCAAAGCGAACGGCTTGCGAGTACGGTGACAATCCCCCCCCTCTATTTACATGAAATGGTTTGGTCCATTCGCAAAGCCAAAGCGAACGGCTTGCGAGTACGGTGACAATCCCCCCCCCCTCTATTTACATGAAATGGTTTGGTTCATTCGCAAAGCCAAAGCGAACGGCTTGCGGAGTTTGGTAAATAAATCGCCATAGCTCGGTAACTACTTCTCCGATTAATATGAAACCTTGAAAAGGCACATCCTTGGGTCCCCAGCAATATACCTGGCAAGTTTCAAGTATATCGGACCCGTGGTTGTCGAGAAACAGCGGTCACAGACAAACGACACACACACATACACACACACATACACACACACATACACACACACATACACACAGAGATTACTGGAATTATAGATAGAAGATAGATATACGTATGTCGGATTGGGACTTAGGACTTGGGACTCAGAAGAACTCAGAAGAAAGGAGCAACGGATATATTTATTGGAACTCGAGTACTCAAGCTTGAGGACAGCAAAGTTGCATTGAAACTCACAAGGAATGACCAACAGTACAACAAGATGCTCTGAAATAATTCAATTAACATTGCTTTATATAAAGGAAAGTCAGGGGTGGAGTTAGCTCACAAGACACAGAGACAGAATGGGCTCATTGGGTCCCCCACCATAGTCCCATCCTGTTGTTCAGTTAATTAAAGGAAGTTCATCCAAGGCCAGTCATGGGTTAGCTTCTGATAAGGAGATGGTCAGCATTATGTGACAACATGTTTACAACTTTCTGTATAGCAGCTGGCTTGGGAAAGTACAAAGGGGAGTGGACACTCGTAAAACTGTCAACTTGCAAGATAATGGCAAAATCAGGAAAAAGGCAAAGAGAGATAAGAGTTGCCTCCAAGGCCTGGAAAGGGGAACTAGAGATTGTGCCCACGCAGGCCAGAGCACACAGGCAGAGAACTCCTTATTAGGATATTACACATCCTCAATGCAGTAGAAAGAACTCAGTATCATAAAAGAGTACAGTAGCAAGTCAAAACAAAACATATAATTGGTTATACTTGGTAATTGGTAAAGCAGCAAGGATATACAAAGGGGGAGGGGCATTACAGCTCCCTACACGTATATATATACACGTATATATATCTATATATATATATTGTTGTGGATATGAGAATGTTTTTTTTATTTTGTTGTTGTGGTAAAATGTTGTTGTAAAAGGTTGTTGTAAAATATCACCCCTCCTCCCTCCGTTTGTGGTTGTATAAAGGTCAAAGGGCGTTTCCGTAGTTAGTCCATAAAACATACATGCAGGACACGATATATCCTTTCTTTTGACAGTTATATCCTTATTATGTGTATTAGCGTAAGGCTGTGTCTTCCATTAATTGAAATACTCCATTGCACCAGTGAAAGAGAATAGACCCCCTTTCCTTCCCATCCCCAAAATCTCCATCCAATATTACATCCCCTCTCGTCATTGCCGAGCCTCGATTGCCAATATTACCTCCCCTCCAATAACCGCCATTGACCACGAGGCTCGAGTCAGGGAAGAAAGGCGTGTCTCCACCTCGTCAGAGGGGAGGAGGGGCGTGCCCGCCCGTCGTCATCCAGGGCGGAGCCCGAGGGTCGCGCGACCAACCAGGGCCGAGGTGAGCACCCCGATGGGCGTGTCCTGAACGCCGGCGGCTTAACCGCCGGAGGCGCTATAAAAAGGCGCGCACGGAAGTAAAAGGAGAGGTGGTTGGACAGTTGGTTGGTTGCACAGAGTTGGTTGCGCAGAGTTGGCTGCGCAGGGTTGGTTGCACCGTTGGTCAGAGTTGGTTGCACAGAGTTGGTTGCGGTGAGGAGTCGGTGGTCAGAGTGAGGGACCAAGAAAGAGTGGAGGGTTTGGACCAGACGAGTGGGACAAGGCCTGGCAAGGCAAGTGGAGGCGGGAGCAGCAGCGACACCCGGCAGCCGCTTGGGGCCTGGGCGGCGGTTTGGAGCAGGGCCGAAAAGGAACGGCGGCTGCTAAACGCGCCGATCGTGCTGCATGACCCCCCTTGGACTTCCCTCTCCCTCCAGCCATCCACATCCTGCGATTCCTGCAATTCCCCGCGTGAGTCAGTGTCTTTTGTTTGTTCTGTCATGGGATAAGTTAAGCCTGTAGATAAGCTAGTATTTGCACTGTGTCACCTGCGTCTTATGTGTTGTAAATAAACTTGATTGCTCCTTTTTGCTTGTGTGTGTAAATAATAAACCCCATTACTCGTCTGTACGTCTTCTCGTTTTAATTCCTTTTCCTCTTACATTGCGTCGCTTTTGTCTTTTCCCTCATTGAGCAGCTAGGGTGCGATACGGCCAAAGTTCTGGGTGAATCGGGTGAGTTTTGTTAGGTCGCGGTCTTACACCACCGCTCGGTCTATAACATCTAACCGCGATCTATAACAATTGGTTGTCAGGAGTTGGGATTCGGACCTGGGACTAAATTTGTTAGGCCCAAATTTTGGAACACCAATTGTACTATTAGAATAACAATTGGTGTCTGGGAGTGAGATTCGGGGCCCGAACCAAATTTTTAAAACATCTAGAAAAAAAATTTTGGTCAAAATTACGAGCTGCCGAACTTTGTTTTTTTTAAGCAAAACCCGAATTTTGAAATCGCGCCATGGCTGTTCAAGGCGACGGGATGCCGGTGGGAGAGATAGACGGGGTAGAATCGACCCAGGACTTAGGAAAAAAAATGGTGGAGGAGAGGAAAGAAGGTGTGGTTGAGGGAGTATCAGACGCACAAAATGGCGCCTCGCACATTGCTACGGCGGCCGCACCCGCTGCACAAGTGGGAGGGATGGCCCAAATGCAGGCCCTCATGGAGCAATTTATGGCACAAATGAGGGCCTCTATGGAAGAGTCAGTGTATAATTGGAAGAGGGATGCCATGTCAGACGAATCCGGGTGTGATCTAAAAAAATTGAGGGAGGAATCCAGGTGTGAAGTGGAAAAACGGATATCAGAGGCAAGGGAGCAGAGGGACAGAGACCGCAAGTTGGGCGAAAGGGTCCCAGGGGTGCACGAGGAGGTAACGCGAGTCGGAAAGCGCTGGTTGAGCGAAGCGGAGAAAAGCACGGGTACAATGACGGGGGTAGAAATCGCGACCCGGGGTTTGGAAAAGCCGGCGACCGATGAGGTAGAGGAGGGTGTTTTATTAAAGCCAACGGTCGTCGAGGTGAACAAAGAAATTATGGGTATAGTTGAAATTGGAGAGACCGGGGACTTAAAGTTAAAAGAGCAACAATCGGAGGAAGGAATGGAAATTGCTCAAAGTCTAAATGCACATCCTGATGCTGTACTCGCTAATCCAAATGGAAGTTTGCAGGTTTTGGTGCAGGGAGGAAGAAGAACCCCGAAGGTGAGACGTGCTGTGTATTGTGCTGGGAGATTTTGTAAGAGGATGTTTAGCGACAAAAGAATTTTCGCGCGCTTGGGATCGAGGAAGCACCCGGGCGTTGGTGAAGGGTCCCGAGTGAGTGGAAATGGCACGCGTGGGAGGAAAAAGTGTGCGTCGGCGAGTGGGTGTGTTATAAAGTGTGGGAGTGAAACCAAGTGCGAGCGAGAATGCACGTCGGTGTGTACGGGGTGTGACACAGGGAGTGAGAGCAATGCGGAGTGCACGCCCATGGTGAGTGTTACGGAGGACGTAACGGAGGAGAGGTGTGGACCGAAGTGTGCGCAAGAGGTGTGGTGTGTAACAGAGAGAGCGTTGGTGGAATGTACGGACGGCGTTGGAACGCCAGGTTTTGTGAGGGTGAAAGAGGTAGCGTATGCTTGTAAGCATGCAAGTGAAGCATCGATGGTAACCGGTTTAGTGGTTAGAACGACGGATAGCCGATGCGAGCGCTCGGTGCGAGGGGGGGTGCTTTGTTGGATGCAGGGCCCGGCGCGGGTCGATGCTGCGTCCTTCTCTTCGAAGCGTCGTTGCCGATTCGGGCTTGGCCCCGCCCCGCACGGTCGAGTCCGGGCTTTGTCGGGCGAGGCGACCGGTCCGGTTCAAGGGCGAGTGGGAGGAGGCGGAACGGTGCCCCCTCGTGGGGACGGGGTTCCGACCGGGGGAGATGGAGCCATCGGGCCCGGGACCGCAAGGTGCCGCGCCGAGATGGTGCGTGGAATCTCGGTCCAACCAAACCACCTCCCTTGAACCGAAAGCCGGACGGATTCAACCTGCAGGCAACCAAACCACCCGAATTCATTGCTCGGCTTTACGAAGCCGAGTTTAATGATGTCATGACGCACCGAGGCTAGGATATAGCGGACTGTGATGATGGTGATCGTGATAGTGATAGTGTTTTGGACCCAAAATTAGAGAAAAAACAAAATTTGATGATTGGCAAAGGATTGGCAGTAATGATTGGCAGATGATGAGTAGTGATTGGCAAATTTTTGATTGGTTGGAATTTAGGTGTACAAAATTGATAGCGAGAGACCCCCGATGTGGTGGGATGGCAAATCCACCATCCCTCACAGACGGGGGGCAAAGGAGCTATAGTTTATGGGGTGTATGGCAGTGAAAACTAGCCCGGGTGGGTTAGGTTATATTGTAGGGATCTAGAAGAGATTGACATTAGGTAACGTTAAGTTTAGTTAGTGACTGATACCTGTAGTGGGGACGCAGGTAGATTAGTGTGGATTATAATGACGTGGGAGCGCAATAGTTTAAAGGGACGACTGGGAAGCGCAAGTTTCAGAGGGGAGAAGTTAGCTGAGATGATGCCGTGTGTGTGAGGATGGAACAGGTGTGATTGCACAGGTGTGCAACTGAACAGGTGTGATTGCACAGGTGTGCAACTGGACAGGTGTGAGGAACAGTGTGTGAGTAATGAGTGTTGTGGATCAGCGCGAATGCGCTTGGGGAGAGAAGGGTGCAGGTGGCACCAGGTGTGAGAGCACAGGTGTGCAAATACAGGTGTGTGGAGAGAGTTGGAGTAAGTGGTACGGAGTGGTGTGCATGGTGCAAAGGTGTGGATGGGGGAAGAGTGGACCCCTTTCACGAGTACCCGGGGCGGGTAGTGTAAGAGTTAGGTAGAGGGTACAGGTAAATTGTGGTTGGATATTGGCATCTGTGGTGCGGTTGGAAGAATGCTGTTTGGATGGGTGCATTAGTGTTGTGGAAATGGCTGGGCGTGTAGCCTGTTAGTGTGTGTAGTTGGTTTGGGCACTCCACCACTGTAAGGATGTCGGCCAGGTGAGGCCGCAGGTGGGCTCTGGGAGCCGGTAGAGTTGTGGATGGGGCCCGAGGATCCGGAGGATGGACCCGGGTAGCCCAGTGCCAGAGAGGGCACCGAGTGGGGAGAGTGCCAGAGGGCCTTCCCCAGGTAGTTAGGTTAGGGTAAGGAGCAGGTAAGCTCGGAGGCAACCGCAGTGGTGGAGGTGTGCAGGTGGGTAGACCCACTGGGATAGGTACACGCCACAGCCCAGAAATTGTGCGAGGGCACCGGGAGATGAATCGGGGGAGTGAGACCCCAAATTGAAAAGCACCACAGTTTGGCCAATGGGAATTGGTTTTTAGAACCCATAGTGTAAGAGGGCCAATGGTTTGGCCGGAGAAAGACCCCGGGTAGTGTAAAGTGTGTTAAAGTCATTTAGAAAATAGTTAGGATGAAGGATCTCCTCGCACCATCTGCATCCACTCACCTGAGGTGACAGGTACTCCACACCATGCCATGTTTTGATTATTTTTTATGATGCAAATGTTTGGATTGTGAGACGCATCATGACGTGGGTATGACATTGTGCGTAATTCCATCTCTTCCTCCTTATGAGGATTGATGATGAATTGATGATGGCAAATTTTTGAAGTAGAGGGATTGTGGTGACGAATTTGGTATAGGGGAAATATGGGGAAGACGTGACAGTAGTGAAGAATTGGTAATGTGTAGGTTTTGTACATATGGGGTAAGGGCAAGGGTGGGCTAGGTAACAGGGGGGTGACGTACGGTAGGGACGAGCTTTCTCACTTCGCCCTCCGTACGCATTTCGCCTTGCATTGCCTTATTGATGTGTACCCTTGTGACCTTACCCCTCGCTCAATTGTCTTTCTTTTGTCTCCCACATGACCTGTGCGCCGTTGGGCGCCGAGGGGAGCGTGCGTGGGTCGGCCATTGTGCGCCCGAAATTCCCAGAACCAGCTGTCTGCATCGATGCACCACATTATGGACCACATGCCTGTGGCCGAGCACCACTTATAGACCCCATGGGTTGGGGCATGGCCCCTCTGCTGGAACCGGCCATGAGGGCCCGAAATCTTGCTGGCGGACCTTGGCCACAGGGCACCGATGCCCCACAGGTGAACCACACTAGTCAGCCCTGTGGGCCATAAATAAAATAAATAAGAAGGACACATTGGGCACACTTTATTGCAAATAGGCCGCCAGTAAGCAAAGCAAAAGAGAATGACAACATCTGGAAGACAAATAATAATAACCAGCAGAGGGAGCCGAAGAGCAAGAGACACCTGCAGGGTTAGGGGTTGTTTGGTTATTTTTATTCATGAACAGTGATGACTGTGCACCGATTGGTGCTTGAGGGTGCTTTGGTGCGTTTTTGGGTGCTTTAATGGTGCATTGATGCAGAGCAGACTGTCTCCCCCCCAGAAAGAACAATTACAGGTCCTGGGTTAGTTTTGTAAATAAAAATAGCGTCAGTGTAAATAATGCTTCCCACCGTCAGTGTATAGTTTGAAGACCATTCCGCAATTCGGTTAACTGTGGGCGTAAGTCTGTTAGGCAGGGTGCAATGGAGCAGCGGGACACATTTATTTATGTTTTAAAACTGTCGCACTCAGGGTCAGGTTAAAAGTAGAGGGAACTACACCTACGTGCCACACTAAGGTAAAAGTAATAGGCCCGGGACGTGCCTAAGGGGAGGAGGGTGCAGTGTTGTGGATATGAGAATGTTTTTTTTATTTTGTTGTTGTGGTAAAATGTTGTTGTAAAAGGTTGTTGTAAAATATCACCCCTCCTCCCTCCGTTTGTGGTTGTATAAAGGTCAAAGGGCGTTTCCGTAGTTAGTCCATAAAACATACATGCAGGACACGATATATCCTTTCTTTTGACAGTTATATCCTTATTATGTGTATTAGCGTAAGGCTGTGTCTTCCATTAATTGAAATACTCCATTGCACCAGTGAAAGAGAATAGACCCCCTTTCCTTCCCATCCCCAAAATCTCCATCCAATATTACATCCCCTCTCGTCATTGCCGAGCCTCGATTGCCAATATTACCTCCCCTCCAATAACCGCCATTGACCACGAGGCTCGAGTCAGGGAAGAAAGGCGTGTCTCCACCTCGTCAGAGGGGAGGAGGGGCGTGCCCGCCCGTCGTCATCCAGGGCGGAGCCCGAGGGTCGCGCGACCAACCAGGGCCGAGGTGAGCACCCCGATGGGCGTGTCCTGAACGCCGGCGGCTTAACCGCCGGAGGCGCTATAAAAAGGCGCGCACGGAAGTAAAAGGAGAGGTGGTTGGACAGTTGGTTGGTTGCACAGAGTTGGTTGCGCAGAGTTGGCTGCGCAGGGTTGGTTGCACCGTTGGTCAGAGTTGGTTGCACAGAGTTGGTTGCGGTGAGGAGTCGGTGGTCAGAGTGAGGGACCAAGAAAGAGTGGAGGGTTTGGACCAGACGAGTGGGACAAGGCCTGGCAAGGCAAGTGGAGGCGGGAGCAGCAGCGACACCCGGCAGCCGCTTGGGGCCTGGGCGGCGGTTTGGAGCAGGGCCGAAAAGGAACGGCGGCTGCTAAACGCGCCGATCGTGCTGCATGACCCCCCTTGGACTTCCCTCTCCCTCCAGCCATCCACATCCTGCGATTCCTGCAATTCCCCGCGTGAGTCAGTGTCTTTTGTTTGTTCTGTCATGGGATAAGTTAAGCCTGTAGATAAGCTAGTATTTGCACTGTGTCACCTGCGTCTTATGTGTTGTAAATAAACTTGATTGCTCCTTTTTGCTTGTGTGTGTAAATAATAAACCCCATTACTCGTCTGTACGTCTTCTCGTTTTAATTCCTTTTCCTCTTACATTGCGTCGCTTTTGTCTTTTCCCTCATTGAGCAGCTAGGGTGCGATACGGCCAAAGTTCTGGGTGAATCGGGTGAGTTTTGTTAGGTCGCGGTCTTACACCACCGCTCGGTCTATAACATCTAACCGCGATCTATAACAATATATATATACACAGTCGTGGCCAAAAATATTCGCACCCTTGCACTTTTTTCAAATAACTCACAATTTCCCCCCAAAATAAGTTGAAATTGACAAAAGTATTTGGTCTCCACAATTCTCTATTTCACTGTTAATATTATAGAATGTTTGTTTTTGATTCACGACAAAATAACTGCAGTGAATCGCTTCCTATAGCCATGAATGAGCTTCCTACACATCTCTACTGGCAGTTTGGCTCACTCTTCTTGTGCAAACTGTTCCAGTTCTCCCAGATTTGAAGGGTGCCTTCTCCCAACTGCTGTTTTCAGATCTCCCCACAGGTGTTCAATGGGATTTAGATCTGGACTCATTGCTGACCACATCAGAACAGTCCAGTGTTTTGTCTTGAACCATTCCTGGGTGCTTTTTGAAGTGTGTTGGGGTCATTATTCTGCTGCAAGACCCATGACCTTCGACGGAGACCCAGATTTCTGACACTTGGTTGAACATTGTGCTCCAAAAAACTTGGTAATCTCCTGATTTCATGTTGCCATGCACACATTCAAGGTATCCAGTGCCAGAGGCAGCACAGCAACCACAAAACATCACTGAACCTCCTACATGTTTGGCTGTAGGGAGGGTGTGCTTTTCTTTGAAGGCTTCATTTTGTTTTCTGTAAACAGAGATGATATGCTTTACCAAAATGCTCTAACTTGGTCTCATCTGTTCACAGAACATTCTCCCAGAAGGATTTTGGCTTGTTCATGTGTGTTTTGGCAAACTCCAGTCAGCCTTTCTCAGCCGTGGGGTCCTCCTGGGTCTCCTACCATAGAACCCCCTTTCATTGAGTTGGCGACGGATGGTGCGAGTTGAAACTGTCGTACCTTGTATCTGAAGGTCAGCTTGAATCTGTTTGGCAGTCTATCGAGGTGATTTCTCCACCATTCGAACAATCCTTCGCTGCAATCTTCGATCAAGTTTTCTCATGCGACCACATCCAGGGAGGTTGGCTGCAGTGCCATGGGCCTTAAACTTCATGATAACATTGCGTACGATGGATACAGGAACATCAAGGTCTCTGGAGATGGACTTGTAGCCTTGAGATTGTCCGTGCTTTGCTACAATCTTGTGTCTGACCTCCTCAGATAATTCTCTGGTTTTCTTTGTTTTCTCCAGGCTCATTGCGGTACACACAGTGACACAAAACAGCGGAATGCCTCCTTTTCTCCATTTAAACTGGTTGAATGAGTTACTTTTCTATTGCAGGAACCTGCAACTCACCAGAGCTGAGTTCAATTCCAAAGCAAAGGAGAATCACCTCCTTGAAATCAAAATATTTCTAACAACTTATAAAAGGTGCCAATAATATTGTCTGGGCCATTTTAGGATTTCTATGTTAGTCCAGTCATTAAACAACAATAATTATTACTCCATGTTCAACCAAATTTGAACAAAAGGTTTCTCGATGGGTTTCACCTCTTTGATACCTCTACGCTAAAAAAAAATTTTTTTTAAACCAAAATATGACATGAGGAACTACCTGAAAATAGGCCAAATGCAAGATGGCCGCCATCAAAATTAACCAAAGTGGAAAAATGTCATAAAAATGGAATTGATCAAGATAAAAACATGTATGATTAGTCTATTTATATCAGCCTGAAAAGATAAATGCATTGGAATGTATTGTTTATATGTGCTGATTGATACGATAACATAGAGATTGTAGACTGTTGAAAAAGAAATAAAAATTTTAATCAAATACAAAATGTTTGCCTAATAATGGCTAAAATTATTTATTAATTATAAATTAATATATAAAATTATATAGAAAATATGAAATTATTTATAATTTTATTAATATTAATCATGAAAATCTGTTTACTTTTTTTCAGGTGACTGATCTCAACTGATTGCGTCAACTGTAGACAAGAAAGAGATGGCTGCCTGTGTGCTGTGCCTGGAGGCAATTAACCTGGACAAGCCTCAGGATTATGCAAAGTTGACAGAAAAAGGCTGTATTGGTATTACTAATGCCAATAGACTGCGCAAATTAGATGTTCCAGACATCATATGCACTGAAAACTGCTGCCTTGTTGTACACAAAGAGTGTCGAAGTAAGCATATTAACCCAAAAGCAATCAAGGCAGATCAAAAACGGAGTGCATCTACAGATACAGCTCAGAAAACACTTCGATCACATATTACATCATTCACTTTCAAAACTGACTGTTTTCTGTGTGGTCTTTCTGTTGACCAGGATGCTGCATACAAACAACCACATAGGCGTGTACTTCAGTTCAGCCATGTGATGACGCTCGACTTCCAGAGAAACATTGCATCACAATGTGCCCAGAGACACGATGACTGGGCCAGGATGGTACAGGCACGTATTGTGCATATACTTGACCTACCAGCTGAGGAAGCCATCTATCACCATGAATGTGAAACACACTTTTGCTTAGGGAGGAATATTCCTGCAGCATACACTAAACAGGAGGCGGCTCCACCGAAGAAACAGAAACTTGGACGACCAAAGAGTATGTCCAAGATGGCAGCATTTGAGATTGCCATTGCATACTTAGAAGAGAATGATGATGAGACTATTACATTAGATAATTTACATTCCATTATGAAAATAAGAAGTGGGCTGAGCGATGATGAATTGTACACGACAGCTCAGCTGAAACGGGAGCTGGTGAATTACTATGGGAACAAGGGGTCCATAACTACAATTAGGCAACAGCCTAACATTGTAACTCTTACACCGAATGTGAACAATATCATACAAGAGGCACATGTAAATGCTGCAAAAGCCGACCAATCCAACATGGATGACTTGATCAAAATTGTGGGAGAATACATTCGTTCAGAGATAAAAGGTATGGACAAACACGACGATGAATATCCAGACTCTGATCAGATGACATCTATTTACAGAAATCTTGATTATCTCCCACATTCATTACGCATCCTCCTATAAACCATCAAGAGTAGAAACTCTAAGCTCCATACTGCATCATTTGGCCAGGCAATAATGCAATCAACATGTCCACGTTCTTTTCTGCCTCCTCTACAAGTTGGGCTCAGTGTCACACCAGAACACAAATATGGCCACCGTGATCTAGTGGACATGATTAGCAAACTCGGCTTTTGCTCATCATACCTGAAGCATCCAAGTATACACAAAATGCAGCAACCACTCAGGGTGTTGACCTATTTGATGAGATTGCAGACACATTCCTGCAATACCAGGCTGATAATGTAGACCATGCCAGCAGAACGCTTCAAGCTCCGGCTATCTGCCCCCTGAACGTCTTCCACCGACATCAGATGCTGCCAGATTCCACAGCCAGCGGGTCTACCTCCAAGTGCAGGCCTGGCCTGGCAACAACATGGAGGCGACAGAATGGGGCTGGGTGCTCTGCAAGACCCAGCATGAGTCTATCTTGAAGCCACACAGAATGGATCAACTTGCTGCACCTGCATCTCTACTCAAGATCATTAAATGCAACTGGACTGGAATGTGTGCCAAAAACACATGCTACCGCAGGAAAAATGGACTCAAATGTAACTTGGTGTGTGGTCACTGTAAAGGGATAACATGCACAAATGGGCAAATTCATGATTCCAGTGACACCACTGACTAATAGTGCTGCACTGTGCAAATTTGAGATAAGACATTATAGGTGCAGAGAGGCATGGTAGTATTAACCTTAATCCAACAATTAAAGTGAACAAGAACATGTTTTAGAGTTCCATTGACATTATAATTTTGTCATCAACATTGAATATATAGATGTCAGGGGTTTGAATATGCTAATTGATAGAGATTTCTAACCACTTTCTAATGCCGTTAGTTATGTACATGTACATATACTAATTTTGCATTTTTCGTCAAATCCTGGTGGCCTTTTGCATTTTATGTAACATTGAACTTGAATATTACATTCCATAACATTAACATGTATATGTATATGCTGATATGAATAGACTCATCATGCATGTTTTATCTTGGCTGGTTCCATATTTTAAATTTTTTCCACTTTGGTTAATTTTTGAACTGAGCTTACTTTTAACTGAGCCTTTTTAACGGGCTTTAACTGAGTCGACGATCAATTCGGATTCTACTATAAAAGCGCGGGAGGGAAGAAGGAAGAGGAAGAAGCGGCAAGCGCTTACCTATAGCGATCCGACGGCAGCTCCGATCCTGGAGGAAATGAACTCAAACGGGAATCCGGGGTAAAATGTACAAAAATAACAGGTTTATTCTGCGGAACCCGATACAAAGAAACGCGACGATAAAACCTAATTCTAAATTGGGACGTCCCCACACAGACTTCAAATACGAGACAAAGGAAGAATGAATAAAAGAAATGTCTCGTCGTGTACTGGTGAATGCGAGCTTATCTGTCTGGCAGTGTAGCGTCGTCAGGAATCGACGGCTCCAAGCGCACAAGCCCGCCGCGGCTCCGATGTCGGCAGGAAGAGGCCTCGATGTGCCCCTCGTCGGTCACGCACGAGGTTCCGTTCGCTCACAGCACCGAGCCTCGCTCCCACAGCACCAAAAGCACCACGAACGACCAAAAGCACCACGAAGATTCAAAAGCACCACAAAGATTCAGGGACCTTGCCAACGACCACCAGGGAGGAATGCAGGGAAGAAGAACCAGCCAAGCCGATCGCCGAACACGCGAAACACAAGCACCGAACCCAGGACAAAGAGCCTCGAACTCAGAGCTGCCTCACGAATCAAGAGCGAAGAGCGATCTCCAAGAGTCCAGCGCAGAGAGAGCCAAAAAGCCCGCGAGCGAGACGTTTTGTCACTCGCCCTGTGACGTCAGTTCTGGCGCATTCCCAATCCGTTCTGCCCTTCTTTCCGGTCTTTACCACCTTCCGATGTCACCAGCGCTCTTCCTCCAACTAGCGACCTGTTGCTAAATGGTCGTTTGGCACCTTCTGCCCTGATTGGCCGAATCTTCGCGCCTTCCACCTTTATCAATCACACGTTCCCTGGGCGTGGCTATTGCATGCCTTACACGATGTTTGACGCCCACGCTGGCGTTGTACACGGCCGCTTCCTGCTTGTCTTACCTGTAAGTCTTTTTGTAAGGGAGGGGATTAATTAATGTGTGCACTAAGGGACCTATCTAAGTGTCTATATGAGTGTGTTGCCATAATGGACACTGGGTTGGCGACAGAGGGGACGACAAACGAAGGAATTTTACCCATAATCCCTGCAATATTTAGCACGCTCTGCCCCCCGTGGCGGGGACGCAGATACGACTTATCTTACATCAGGGCTACAAACAGAACTATTACAGGTAGATTCCCTATCACGACAATCGAGCACCTACCTATTCAGACCTACCTGGCTCTAGATATTCCTCTACCCCCCTGACATAACAATATTGTCGAACTTGTCATATATCACAATCGCCATGCTCTACCTTAACGTTTTTCATTCAGTGTGAAACACAAACAACCGATTGTTAAAATGATCATCAAATATCAAAAGCATAGACATTACGGATCTTCCAACGACCCAGTACGTATAGGCCTTAGGCTTCATGCCTTCATGCCTCACCTTCAGGCTGCTTCGGACAAATTAAGCCCAGGTTTTCCTAATACAGTAGTATTGTTTCAGTAGTATAGTTTTCGTAACAATAATAATAATAATAATAATAATGTAGTAAATATAACCATAACACTTTAAACCCAATGTCGTGAATGCAAAGTTGATGGATTGAAGTGGTGTATGGTTCATGAATCGATGATAAGCGGTGGACGGTACTAATAACCATGGAAGTAAGGAATTAGCCTCGGCTTTTTGATATTATTATCATTTTCGTAATAATGATAACGTAACATCAATATCAGAGCAAATCTAATCGTAACACTAATCCCTTCGTAGCGACTGCAAAGTTACTGGAGGTTAAAATATATCATCTATATTTTGCTGAGTTTGAACTATATGCTCAACTGTCAAGCCGCGAGCATGACCTGCTTATACATTCACTGCTGTGTGCTTGTTTTCATGGCTTTCGTGGCCGTGAATTTTTGCCGCACTATAAGCGAGCTTCGTAGGATGTCCCACCAGATGTGTAAACAAGTCAACCCAGCGAATTATAGAATGTAAACGCTTCATTAAATCGATTACAGCTTGCAATTTATGGTAAAGCATCATTGGAGATCTTGCACAATAAAAACGTTTCGGGGGATGTTTCATCAGCGACTAAATCATGTCATCCTCCGCGAATTATAGAATGCAAATGATTCATTAAATATATTATTGAAACTAGCAATGGTACCTGCCCTATGGGTGGGGCTTCAAATGGGAAGCCCAAATGAAAAGGCAAAATATCAGAAATTGAAGGGTTTATTTTATTTTATTTTAAAGGATTCATATAAACATCCGTTGAATCATATCACACGCAAATCATCAAAATCTAAACAGTATTTGTAGAATTTCAATAAAAGCCACATCACTGTTCATATCGGTAAATATTTTTCCATCGTGTTTGGAAAAATTTGGAAATTTTAAAAATTGGAAATTGGGGGGAAAAAATGTAAAAAATTGGGAAAACAATATAGCCTATTTTACTCCAGGGGGTCCCAGGATTACCCAACCAAAATTTCGTTGCGATCGGTTCAGCCGTTTTTGCGGTACCTGGGAACAGACAGAAAGACAGACATTTGGTGAATTATAGTAAGATGATCAGATAGGCTCAATACGGCATCATCCAATAACATCCCCCACAAACAATGGCCAGAGTACCTCCCGCAACTACCCACAATGCTCGCAATCCTACATATAAATACAGACTGTGTCCTCGATCTTGATCATTGTTCTCGTCCCGTTGCTTTGACCTGCGTTTTTGGCTCGCTATGCTCATCGTTCAATCATGGCTCCCAAGCGCAAGACCAGTGCCGGAGATGCGTCGACTACCAAGAGGCAGAAGAAAGTTATGAGGCTGAGCCAGAAAGTGGAACTGCTTGACCGGCTTTTGAGTGGAGAGAGTGCGGCCTCTGTTGGCAGGCATTACGGCGACAACGAGTCCACCGTACAATTCATACGGAAGAAGCAGAAGGCTATTTGTGAGAAAGTTTCAGCGAGTGCTGCATTGAGTACAAAGGTGGTCAACCATGTCTGGAATGTCCACATGGAAAGGATGGGGAAGACTCACAGAATATGGATCGAGGACAACACGTAGACGAGGGACTTCATGCTGAAAGCCATGATGCTGTACCGTTCCCTAAACCCGCTCACTGAGGACGAGTTGGAGGCCATTCCAAAGGTTTCCGAGGAGGAGGGGGAGCAGGCGGGCAGTGATGAGGAAGAGGTGCCGAGGTCCAACCTCACAGTCCAGTTCCTGGGTGAGTTGCTGCAGGACATGCGCGCGCTTGTGGACAGGGTGCAAGACGCTGATCCAGTCGTGGAGAAGTACCTCAAGTTCAAGAGGGGCTTTGGCTGATGATCTGCTCCCGTACAAAGAGCTACATCGAAATGTTGGGCAATCTGACAGGCAGCTCCCCATTACCCATTTATTCAGCCCTGCTCCCAACACCTCAAGACCATCAACATCCTCTCCTGCCCACCTATCAGCGTCCTCACCTTCTCCTACCTCTCCTACCTCTCCTGCCTCTCCCTTAGTGCGCGATTTTGCTGCAGCATCATTTGGGTCGCCCTCAAAGTTCGAGGAATTCAAGGGATTTTAATTCATCATCATCATCATCATCATCACCATCAACATCAACATCAACATCAACATCAACATCACCATCACCATCACCATCACCATTTTTTTTTTTTTTTTTTTTTGTATACAAGATCGAGGCTCGTGAAAGAGCGAACATTAATCACACAGAAAGACAAACAGACACACAAAACAAATAACATCGGGAGCGGTAGACAAGATGGGCAGAGAGGGGGAAGGACACAAACACAACATTTGAGAGCAGGGACCGAGAGACATGGAGACATCGAGAGAACTGTGGGAGGGAGAGGGCTTTGGGGGGGAGGCATGGGAAGGGGGGGGGGGGGGTGGGAGAGGTATAAAACATATGGACACTGCCAAGACTTCCAGGAAAGAAGTTGGAATTTCAAACAAGGTGGATCTGGGGTGAATTAGTGGGGGTAGAAAAGATCAAGGTTTTGGATGGGGGAAGATAAGAGATGGTGGTGAACAGCTGTTTTGAAGACCTGGAGGGAGGAGTGTGATTGAAGTGAGTGTGGGAGTTTGTTCCAGAGGCGGGAGAAAAGAGGAATGAAAGAGTGAAGGTGAGCAGAGAGCCGAGATTTCGGCAGTTTAACCATCAGAGGGTGGCTGGCAGATCTTGTGCGACCTGTAGGAATATTTGGGGGACAGAGCACAGAGAGAGCTGGGGGAGCAAGGCCGGAGAGGAGTCGGTAGAAGACAGAAAGACCACCTACCTGCCTGCGGTGAGTGAGTGAAAGGCCCTCAGAGATAGCTTCATCGCGGGAGATTCCAATGATTCTGAAAGCTTTGGATTCAACAGCGTGAAGCCGAGCCAGGTGTGAGGCAGGAGCACCAGCCCATAGGGGAGAACAGTATTCCATTGAGCTGCGGATGAAAGCCTTGTATGTGGTGAGGAGCTCAGGTGTGCCTAGGAAGGACTTCGCACGACGGAGGATGCCCAGTCGGCGACTGGCTTTGGAGGCCAGCTTGGAAATGTGGTTTTCCCAAGAAAGATCATGGCAGATGGTGAGACCCAAAAGCTTGAGCGACAGAACTTCTTGGAGAGGATTGTTGAGAAAGTAGATGGGAGGGTTGTCCAGTCGATCTTTTCGGAGAGACATAGTAAGAGAGTGAGATTTGTCAGGATTGAAAGAGATGTTCCACATGTTTGACCAGTCTGTGATTTTGTCCAGGTCTTCAGAGAGTGAGGAGGCTGCAGACTGCCGATCTGAGGGAAGAGGAATGGAGCGGCAGAGAGTGGAGTCATCAGCAAAGAGATACAGAGGATTTTCCAGAGAGTCGGAGAGATCATTGATAAAGACCAGAAAAAGCACAGGGCCCAGCACAATGCCTTGACCGGCTTTTGAGTGGAGAGAGTGCGGCCTCTGTTGGCAGGCATTACGGCGACAACGAGTCCACCGTACAATTCATACGGAAGAAGCAGAAGGCTATTTGTGAGAAAGTTTCAGCGAGCGCTGCATTGAGTACAAAGGTGGTCAACCATGTCCGGAATGGTCTCGAAAATAACCATTTGAAAGTTAAGTGTGTATGTAAAATAAAAATTTTGAACGGTACATTATGGTGTTGTGTTTTTTTAGTGTCACAGTGCTTTTATTCTTTTCGCTCATTTTTTGCTGCCATGAGCAGCTCTACGAGAGGACCGCGTTGTTGTTCTTGTTGTTGGGGTGCCTTTTTGAATAGCGCATGCGCATACACTCGGACTTGCGTTGGTATGAGGTAAGAACATCGTGGACTAAAATCGCGATTTGTTTGAAGAAACCAGAATAAATTTAGCAACAAAGACAACATGAATGTTTTCATATCAGTCGTTTTAAAGAACTTGACACAAATTAGGTGTAATTATTGAATAGCGCATGCGCATACACTCGGACGTGCGTTGGTATGAGGTAAGAACATCACGGACTAAAATCGCGATTTGTTTGAAGAAACCAGAATAAATTTAGCAACAAAGACAACATGAATGTTTTCATATCAATCTCGTTTCACAGAACTTGACACAAATTAGGTGTAATTATTGAATATCGCATGTGCATACACTCGGACTTCCCCTACCGACCAAGCCCGTTTCAAATGATCCCTCTGCCACCCAGAATTAACATTGATAAATAACATTAATGAATTAACATTAACATTAACATAAATAACATTCACGTCCATACATTATATGTAATCAGTTGATGAAGCATGTTGCGTCGCAAAACAAAGGACAAGACCAGAACTGAAAGACAAAAAGACTCGAGTGCATGCGTATAATTTAATGACTGGTCGAATTTGGTAGCGCATATTGCAACGGATATCCTCATGATTCTACACGTCGCAGCTGGTGACCACACTGTGGTCATTTTCTCTTGTTATTCTCACAGTGCTTTACAATGGTTAAGCACTTTTAATAAACTGTAAGCACATTCCTTTAATCAATTGAAATGGACCCTGGTGTTGTTGTTTTATTACCCTCGCCAGATGAGAGGGTATTACATTTGAGTCAGTTTGTTTGTTTGTTACTTGCAAAATCGAAGATTTTTCACGTATATTGGTCGGTTGCGTTTGTGGTTCTGTCTGTCTGTCTGTTTGTTTGTCACCGGCCTACAGGTCACAATTCTAAACCGATTGTCACGAAACTTCACCAAGTTGTATAGGTCGTCCCAATTAAGAAGCCTATTGTTTTTGGGGTCAAAAGGTCAACATAGGCCAAAGGTCACCAACTTTGCCAAATTTCTAAAATCCTCAATTTTCATCCGATTGACTTGAAATTTGAAGAGGACTTGCATATCTGGTCACTGAATTCAACCACCAAGTATATTTGAGGTCAACATAGGCCAAAAGGTCAACACAGGCCAAATTTCTAAAATCCTCAATTTTCATCCGATTGACTTGAAATTTGAAGAGAACTTGCATATCTGGTCACTGAATTCAACCACCAAGTATTTTTGAGGTCAACATAGGCCAAAAAGTCAACATAGGCCAAAAGGTCAACAGAGGCCAAATTTCTAAAATCCTCAATTTTCATCCAATTGACTTGAAATTTGAAGAGCACTTGCATACCTGGACACTGAATTCAATCACAAATTATATTTTAGGTGAACATAGGCCAAAAGGTCAACATAGGCCAAATTTCTAAAATTACCAATTTTCATTTGATTGACTTGAAATTCTAAGAGGATTTACATATATGGTCACTGAATTCAACCACCAACTATTTTTGAGGTCAACATAGGCCAAAAGGTCAACATAGGCCATGTTTTTAAAATCCTCAATTTTCATCCGATTGACTTGAAAATTGAACAGCATTTGCACATTGAGTCACTAAATAGGGAAACTAACTATTTTCGAGGTCAAAATGTCAAAGGTCAACTCAAGGTCAACCTTACAAAATCATCATTTTTCATCTGAAAAATTGTCACTTTTCTTCCTGTTGACCCGAGCTTTGATCAAGATTGTCAATTTTAATCTTGATGACATGGACAATTTGCTGTATCAATGGAATTTTTTTTCTTGGGGGTGGGGGCGGATTTTGCAAATATCGTGCTCCGCACGACGTCTTCTTGTTTGTTTGTTTGTTTGTTTGTCTGTTTGTCCGTGAATAAAAAATATGATTTTCTCTGCAATCGTTGGTCCGATTGACAGGAAATTTTCACCGTAGGTGCACCCCCACATGTCGAATTTTTAAATGATAATCTTTTCTTTCCGGCAAGTAATAACAAACGGCAACTGACCAATATACTTCAAAAATCTTCGATTTTGCAAGTAACAAACAGACACAGACAGACAGACAGACCGACAGACAGGGGTGAAAACATAACCTCCATCCACCTTTTGTGGCAGAGGTAATTAAATTTGATTCATCCAACCATCAAGTTTGCATTCGACAGCTCACAGTCCAAAGTTCACTTTCTAGACACATCACTTACACTTCAAAACAACAGACTTGAAACAGAACTATACACCAAATCAACAGACACTCACTCTTGCCTTCTTCCATCTTCATCTCACCCTAAACATACGATTAATTACAAGCATACCATGCAGTCAAGCAATCAGAGTAAGACGCATCTGCTCAACAAAACACGCAGAAGAAACTTCTCTCTCCCAATTAGAAACACACTTCATTACAAGACACCATGACCCTCACTCTGTGAAAGAAGCGATAAACTGAGCAAAAAGCATACCGAGACCAGACCTTCTGACTTACAAACCCAAACCTGCAATTAACTGTATCCCACTGGTGACCACCTGCTTCCTTACCTCATCCCACAAACTCAAACCTGCAACTAACCGTGTCCCATTGGTGACCACCTACTTCCCTACCTCATTCCATAAACTCAAACCTGCAACTAACCGTGTCCCATTGGTGACCACCTACTTCCCTACCTCATCCCACAAACTCAAACCTGCAACTAACCGTGTCCCACTGGCAACCACCTACTTCCCTACCTCATTCCATAAACTCAAATCTGCAACTAACCGTGTCCCACTGGTAACCACCTACTTCCATTCCTCATCCCACAAAACCAAACCTGTAACTAACCATGTCCCACTGTTAACCACCTAGTTCCATTCCTCATCAAACAAACTCAAACCTGTGACTAACTGTGTCCCACTGGTAACCACCTACTTCCATTCCTCATCCCACAAAACCAAACCTGTAACTAACCGTGTTCCACTGTTAACCACCTATTTCCATTCCTCATCAAACAAACTCAAACCTGTGACTAACCGTGTCCCACTGGTAACAACCTACTTCCATTCCTCATCCCACAAAACCAAACCTGTAACTAACCGTGTCCCACTGGTGATCACCTCCTTTCCTACCTCATCCCACAAACTCAAACCTGTAACTAACCATGTCCCACTGCCACTGGTAACCACCAACGCCCTCCCTCTCCTCCATCAGTCAGAAACACTCTGCACCACATTTCCTCAATCCCCACTGACATAATTTTGACGTGGTCGGACACTCAAATATATTTTAGTAAAAGCAAAGCACAGACATCCCCATAGCAAAGAAACTAAGATTCCAGGATTCCATAAATGCACAGGAAGAAAATGAACAATCCTTCTCTCTCCCAAAAAGTTTTGAAAATGTGCTCCGATCCACCATGACTCCAAACATATTGCCGATCTGACCCTCTTGAGCATTTAGAGTGAAATTGTAAGGTCTTTGAACTACAGACATCATTCCTGACTTTGCCACAGCCGGATTAAGGTAAAGGTAAAGGTAAAGGATTGTTCGCATATGAAGTGATGAAACCGGACAGAGTTTTACAAAGTGAAAAGTAATGTGATGAAACCGGACCGGTTTTTACCAAGTGAAAAGTAATGTGATGAAACCGGACCAGTTTTTACTAAGTGAAAAGTAATGTGATGAAACCGGACCGGTTTTTACTAAGTGAAAAGTAATGTGATGAAACCGGACCAGTTTTTACTAAGTGAAAAGTAATGTGATGAAACCGGACCGGTTTTTACCAAGTGAAAAGTGATGTGATGAAACCGGACCGTTTTTTACGAAGTGAAAAGTAATGTGATGAAACCAGACCGGTTTTTACCAAGTGAAAAGTGATGTGATGAAACCGGACCGTTTTTTACGAAGTGAAAAGTAATGTGATGAAACCAGACCGGTTTTTACCAAGTGAAAAGTAATGTGATGAAACCGGACCGTTTTTTACGAAGTGAAAAGTAATGTGATGAAACCGGACCGTTTTTTACCAAGTGAAAAGTAATGTGATGAAACCAGACCGGTTTTTACCAAGTGAAAAGTGATGTGATGAAACCGGACCGTTTTTTACGAAGTGAAAAGTAATGTGATGAAACAGACCGGTTTTTACCAAGTGAAAAGTGATGTGATGAAACCGGACCGTTTTTTACCAAGTGAAAAGTAATGTGATGAAACCAGACCGGTTTTTATGAAGTGAAAAGTAATGTGATGAAACCGGACCGTTTTTTACGAAGTGAAAAGTAATGTGATGAAACCAGACCGGTTTTTACCAAGTGAAAAGTGATGTGATGAAACCAGACTGGTTTTTACCAAGTGAAAAGTGATGTGATGAAACCGGACCGTTTTTTACCAAGTGAAAAGTGATGTGATGAAACCGGACCGTTTTTTACCAAGTGAAAAGTGATGTGATGAAACCAGACCGTTTTTTACCAAGTGAAAAGTAATGTGATGAAACCAGACCGGTTTTTACGAAGTGAAAAGTGATGTGATGAAACCAGACCGGTTTTTACCAAGTGAAAAGTAATGTGATGAAACCAGACCGGTTTTTACCAAGTGAAAAGTGATGTGATGAAACCAGACTGGTTTTTACCAAGTGAAAAGTGATGTGATGAAACCGGACCGTTTTTTACCAAGTGAAAAGTAATGTGATGAAACCAGACCGGTTTTTACCAAGTGAAAAGTAATGTGATGAAACCAGACCGTTTTTTACCAAGTGAAAAGTGATGTGATGAAACCAGACCGGTTTTTACCAAGTGAAAAGTGATGTGATGAAACCAGACCGTTTTTTACCAAGTGAAAAGTAATGTGATGAAACCAGACCGGTTTTTACCAAGTGAAAAGTGATGTGATGAAACCAGACCGGTTTTTACCAAGTGAAAAGTGATGTGATGAAACCGGACCGGTTTTTACCAAGTGAAAAGTAATGTGATGAAACCGGACCGGTTTTTACCAAGTGAAAAGTGATGTGATGAAACCGGACCAGTTTTTACCAAGTGAAAAGTAATGTGATAGAACTGGACCTGTTTTTACCAAGTGAAAAGTGATGTGATGAAACTGGACCGGTTTTTACTAAGTGAAAAGAGATGTGATGAAACCGGACCGGTTTTTACTAAGTGAAAAGAGATGTGATGAAACCGGACCGGTTTTTACCAAGTGAAAAGTAATGTGATGAAACCGGACCGGTTTTTACCAAGTGAAAAGTAATGTGATGAAACCGGACCGGTTTTTACCAAGTGAAAAGTGATGTGATGAAACCGGACCAGTTTTTACCAAGTGAAAAGTAATGTGATAGAACTGGACCTGTTTTTACCAAGTGAAAAGTGATGTGATGAAACTGGACCGGTTTTTACTAAGTGAAAAGAGATGTGATGAAACCGGACCGGTTTTTACTAAGTGAAAAGAGATGTGATGAAACCGGACCGGTTTTTACTAAGTGAAAAGTGATGTGATGAAACCGGACCAGTTTTTACCAAGTGAAAAGTAATGTGATAGAACTGGACCTGTTTTTACCAAGTGAAAAGTAATGTCATGAAACCGGACCGGTTTTTACCAAGTGAAAAGTAATGGAGAATGGACATATCATCGATAACGATCCATGTGGTTACGGGTCTGTTGATCAGCGTTTTGGAGTTTTGGAAATTTATGTTTGAATAACCCAGTTTGATGCATTCATGAATTTTTATGCCAAATACCCGTATCACACTGACTTCAGCCCTTAATCCGGGCCTGGATGGATGCAAACGTTTCCGTCACCTTTTTGACAAAATGAATTACTTTTGATTTGCTGTAATTTATTCATTTCAGAACTGATAAGTGGTCCAACATTACCTGCTTTTTCAAAGCTTCGAAGCATTGTGGAAATGTTGACTCAACGCAAGTCAGTTTGAACTTGATTGCTGATCCAGGACATAATGTATGACTCGCATTTGATTTATACAAAAACGCCAAGGAAAGCGAACACAGCTATTACTCTTTCCTGTTTAACATACGAAACATATAAAGAATAAAGCCGGTACAATGTACTTCCGAAAATGATAACATGGGGCATGGCAAGATTATACATGTTTGTGGGTAATTTCCGTGTGAACAATTCAGAATGCAAGATAAGGAGTACAGAGGGCAACTTGTAACTTCAGGGTTTATCAACTCGTGAATCACACTATACATAATCAATGCAACTAAAAATGAGCATTTATAATTATCTAAATATGTTATCTATTGTAATAAAAGAGAATGTGAGCCAGTCAGTTAGTCAGTTAGTGTGTGTGCGTGTGTGCGTGTGTGTGTGTGTGTATGTATGTGGGTATGGATGTGTATGTGTGTATGGATGTGTATGTGTGTATGTATATATATATGTATGTATGTGTGTATGTATATATGTATGTATGTGTGTATCTATATATTGTTGTGGTTTTTGGAATAAAGGCAACCCCCCTTTAGTTAGTTGCACCACAACATGTAGCCTCACTTAGTCAGTTATTTCTTATTAAATGTGAAGTATAGTCTCCTTCCCAGTGTTAGTATGCGTTGAGGCAGGTGGAGTAAGGGTAGGCCTCACTGGAGCCTGGAATGCCATGTGATGGGCCTAGGGCAAGTCTAACAGGCCCGAGGGAGGAGCTGGAGGGCGTGGCTGGTAAGCAGCAAACAGCCAATGGGAGCTAAAGGGGAGTGACCAATAACAGCGGCCAATGAGAGTTAAGGGGAGTGGCCAAGAACGGTGGCCAACGAGAACTAAGGGGAGTGACTAATGAGAGGCTATCACGACACGTGACCTCCGGCGGCCAGTGGAGGCCCGTGGAACATTCTGGTGGGATTCCGGGGGCTATAAAACCCGGCCCGGACCCCCAAACTCTCTCTGGCCCGAAGATCTCCCTGCCTGGACTCCCTAATATAGACTCTCTGTCCCGGGATTCTGAACGCGCTCCCTGGACTCTGACGACTTCTGCCTGGACTCCCTGCACGTGCGCTTTGCCTCACTGGCTTTATGACACACTCCGTGGATTCCCCTTCGTGTACGACTGAGACCGACATCCCTGCCGCGAACATCCTTGGGGGGAAACGCCCAACGAGCCGTCCAGGTGAAAGGCACCAAGCAGCCACGCTTTGTGTGTGTCCCCCTCTTCCTCTCCTTCCCAGAACGAGTCTGAGGGCCCTTGTCTGGGAAACGTAAGTAAGGCTGTTAAGGTTCTCCTCTGTGTCCTTTTCTATCACCATTGTACATTTGTGAATAAATCCTGTGGTTTGTTTCCAACTTGGCTGTTTTCGTCCCTTCACCATTGGCCTCGCATTGCACGAGTTAAAACCGCTCGATCGGGTTCATAGTGATTAACGGCACGAGTTACGCGACGCACAAACTGCTCGGGCATACCATACCCGCGTGACTCGTGTGAGGTTCAGCCCCCGTTCTCACAGCGGCGTGTGTTGAAGGTACTCGGGTTGTGACCGTTAACCCTTCCACGCGTTAGCTTTGGGTTCGGCTGCTGGAATTGCCCAGAAATCCGTCCTCCACGAGTATAGCATGGGGGCGGCCTCATGGACTCGAAGTTCGAGGGGGAGCAGGGCTCAAACCCCCCTCAGTATGCAGGAAGGGTGTCGGAGTGAACTCCATTCAATGTACAATGTGCGCTGAGTGGGTTCATGAAAAATGTAGTGGTCTGAGAGGGTCATTAACCAGTGTGGCAGCTACATTCAAATGTAAAGTGTGCACAGAGGGAGCTGCAGATGGAGGAAATGTTGAGTTGGATCTTGGAGACGGCGTGAAGCTGGAAGGTGTGAAAACATTTTGCTACCTCGGAGACATGCTGAATGGAGAAGGTGGATCAGACTCGGCAACGGTTGCTCGAGTGAGATGTGCATGGAAGAAGTTTCGGGAACTGAGTGGCGTGCTGATGAGGAGGGGAGTGTCGTTGAAGCTGAAGGGAAAGGTGTATGCTGCATGTGTGAGAAGTGTTATGATTTATGGGAGTGAGACATGGGTAATGAACGTAGAGCAGCAACAAAGGTTGGAAAGGGTGGAAATGCGAATGGTTCGACGGATGTGCAGAGTATCGTTGAGAGAGAGGAAGCCAAATGATGAATTGCGAAAAATGATGGGAATAGAGCCTGTGATTGATGTTGTGAAGAGGAACAGGTTGAGATGGTTTGGTCATGTGTTGAGGAAGGATGAAAGTGACTGGTTGAGAAGAGTGATGGAAATTAATGTCGAAGGAAGTAGAGGACGGGGAAGACCGAGAAAGACTTGGCCAAAGATGGTGGAAGAAGAAATGCGGGCAAGGGGGTTATCAAGGAGAGATGCAGAAAATAGGGCAAGATGGAGAAGATTGTCATGGGGACCGCAAGCTAACCCCCGCTCTGGCAGGGAAAATGGCCTTAAAATGCATGTTGTTGTTGTTGTTGTTGTATAGAATAACGCCTCAAAGTAACGCTCGATTGCTATCCGTGATTTCCCGGTCTTCACTGAGGGGGATCACACGACAGTATGTATGTATGTATGTGTGTATGTATGTATGTATGTATGTATGTATGTGTGTATGTGCATGTATGTATATATGTATGTATGTGTGTATGTATGGAAGTATTTATGTGTGTATGTATGTATGTATGTATGTATGTATGTGTATGTATGTGTGTCTGTGTGTGTGATCAATATGTAAATTGTTTTTGCATATTACATTGTGTCCATGGTAAATCCACCAATGAGAACATCAGAGGTTTTCAAACAAAGGGACACGTCAGGCTTAGCAGCCAAACGTGATGAGTTTTTGAAAAGTTTACAACGGGTTTGTCGGGAGCACAGTTAGTACATGCACAACATGGATTAGGTTGATAAAACTACAAATACATCATCACGAGTTAACGTTTACGATTATATACACTTCCAAGACATTAATGGATCCCTTTTTAAAATGAAATGTTTCAAGTGCTTTTGGCCATTTTCCATGTCTTTCAAACCCAGTGATGGGTGAAAGCAATATGGTGATTCATGTAAATGTCTCTGCTCGGCGTTTCCCTTTGAAACCGGATAAGCCAGTCTTTCCATTATGAGAAAACAGTACATGTCTGCAAAACTTTCTTCTTTTCCTGAAAGTGGTCTTCAGGCCGGATAAACCTCAATCGGATTTGGTTGTTGTCAAGTGTCAGGTAATGGATCTCTCAATTATGGATCCCATTGACAAAAAGTTGAATCTAATTCGGAGCCATTACCTCCCCCTGTCTGTCTGTTTCTCTGTCTGCGAACAAGATATCTCAAAAAGCTGTGGACGGATTCGGCCGAAATTTGGTGGAGAGGTTGGGTGTGTCACAAGGCCAAAATGATTCAGAATGCAAGATCCGTTTTTCTCAGTTAGTACATGCACATGTGCATCAAGGCCAAAATGATTCCATTTTGGTGAAGATCTGGATGTGGATCCTATTGGTGGGTCAACCTGGTGGAGGTTTGCACTCTATACCGAGTGCTGTTCTCGTTTCTCATGAGATAGGACAGAATGCAGACTTCATCACATCCACTCTGGGTCTAGCCACAAATAACACTAACCACTCTGGGTCTAGCCACAAATAACACTAACCACTCTGGGTCTAGCCACAAATAACTCTAATTACTCTGGGTCTAGCCACAAATAACACTAACCACTCTGGGTCTAACCACAAATAACACTAACCACTCTGGGTCTAGCCACAAATAACTATAATTACTCTGGGTCTAGCCACAAATAAATGTAAACCCAGAACAGTGTGACATATCAAAATCAGTGTGATAGCCACAAATAACACTAACCACTCTGGGTCTAGCCACAAATAACACTAACCACTCTGGGTCTAGCCACAAATAACACTAACCACTATGGGTCTCGCCATACATAACTCTAATCCGTCTGGGTCTAGCCACAAATAAATGTAAACCCAGGACAGTGTGACATATCAAAATCAGCAGAATCACCTTATGTTCATTTTAACAAATTTGACTGAATTAATTGACCTCCTAATATTGGGAAATTTTAAATAAATAAGTTTATACTTTTACCTATGATGCTCAACTTTTGGTATCGGGAGCTAAAGTGCAAGCCGTGATCGTGACTCGGTGGTTGCATTACAATCACAGGTGGATTGCATTATTACTTAAGGTCACACACCAGAATAGCATTAAACCATCACTAGTGTCTCGCTCCAATAACGTTAAACCGTCACTAGTATCTGACTCCAATTATATTAAATTATCACTAGTATCTCACTAGCCAAATTTCTAAACCCCTCAATTTTCATCTGTTTGACTTGAAATTTGAAGAGGATTTCCATATCAGATCACTGAATTCAACAACCATGTATTTTTGAGGTTAACATAGGCCAAAAGGTCAACATAGGCCAAGATTTCTAAAATGATCAATTTTCATCCAATTTTCCAAATCAATTTTATCAATTTTCAATTTTTGTTAACCTGACAAATTAACCTGACAATTGACTTGAAATTTGAACAGGATTTTCGTATCAGGTCACTGAATTCAACCACCAATTATTTGTGAGGTCAACATAGTACCTACCGTTCAACGGAGGAAATTGAAATTTTATCACATGTTACATTACCAATTGATATAGCGCATATTGCTTAGATGACGCCCGCCTATGGTGAATTAAACAAAGCCCAATGGCCAGACATTAAAAAAAACAGAAGAGTTTGCTCACACCAAGTCTTTCTCAAAACTGCACGGGTAAGTAGTCCATAAATACCTTCTGGTTTAATAAGTGATTCTTCACTATTGTGACTTGAGAGATGGGGCCAAAAACAATACGTAGCATGATATTTCAAAGTGATTGTGGACGGATTACGACAAAACTTGGTGGATGAGTTGGGTAACAAGAACAAGCTGATTAGACTTGGGTCAAGATTCAGCTCCAGATCCAGCCTATCAGTGGGATACAAAATGTAAACTGCTCAGCCTGGTGGAGGTATATGCTCCACCAAATGCCGTTCTAGTGAGTTGTTTTTACTCTGTGCTCGCAAAGCGAAAAGCAGGGTTCGGCATTCGGTTGAATACATGTGGCGTACATGCGTGTCTGCATTTTTAAAATTAATTTTCTCAGCAACCGTTAGTCCGATTGACACGAAATTTTACCATAGAAGTGCCTCCGCATGTATAATTTTTTTATTCATAATTATGACGTCATAGGTCACGTGGTACGGACGCCATCTTGGAAAAACATTACACCTTTATATCGTGGTACGGACACCTCTATATCTCCAAAACAGCTCAATGGAAAATATTGAAACAAGGCTCATTGTGAAGTTGTCTCTCATTGTGAACTGTTCGTCCGATGGACACGAAATTTTCACCATAGGAGCATCTGTATAATTTTGTAATGATAATTATGATGTTATAGGTCACGTGTTACAGGTGCCATCTTGGATAAAGCAAAAAACTTTGCACCTCAATATCTCCGAAACCGCTCCATGGAAAAAATTTGAAACATGGTGTGTTGTCAAGTACTCCCCATGGGAAATAAGATATATTAATGATGATGTCATCGGTACCTTAATTATGCTGTCATAATTGGACATGTACAACGCTTGATTCGATCAGTATGATTTTATTTTCTCTGCAATTGTCGGTCCAATTGACAAAAAAAATTGTACCATAGGAGCGCCTCCTCCTGCCGAATATTTTCATGATAATTATGTCGTCATATAATAGGTCACGTGCTGCAGGCGTCATCTTAGAAAAACGTCGCACCTCTATATCTCTGAAACCGCCACATGGAAAAAATTTAAACATGGCTCATTGTCAAGTACTCCCCATAGGGTATAAGATATGTTAATGAAGCCATCATTGGTGCCTTAATTATGACGTCATAATTCGACAAGTGTAACACTTCATCCGATCAGTATGAATTTTTTTTCTATTCAACTGTTGGTCTGATGGACACAAATTTTTCACCATAGGAGCGCTTCGTCTGGTAGAATATTTTAATGATAATCATGACGTCATAGGTCACGTGGTACAGGCGCCATCTTGGAAAAACTGAAAAACGTTGCACCTCTATATCTCCTAAACCCGCTACATGAAAAAAAAACCGCTCCGTGAAACGTGGCTCATTGTAAAGAACTCCATAAGGGGATTAAGTGTTGTTAACAATGATGTATTGGTGACTTAATTATGATGTCATCATTTGACAGGGACAACGCTTGGTCTGATCAGTTTGAAATTTATTGAGTGTGATCTACGCAACAATTATATTCGAGAATATAAATTTATGATGTAATCACTCACGTGGTCTGGCAGCCATATTGGATCAAAGGAAAAAACCCCTTCAAAAACAGAAGAGTTGTTTCGCACCAAGTTGGCTGTGCAGGGTAAGTATTTCTATGAATACCATCTAGTTTTTACGGTGATCGGCTCTCCAAGAATGCTATGATCGCCCCTCGTTGCACGGCAATTGCTCTCCGTCAATTCCAAGTTGTTCACACTCAGCGCTAGCGCTTCACCATGTCACCTTGATATAACACTTCAAATCAATCAGTGAAACTGACCATTAGCTTACCCAAGTGCAGGCTAGTGTATTTGTCCATTACAGCATCTTTGACCTGGCCAGTGGGCTTCCTCCGTTAGAGGGGCTTATAGTAAGGGCATTTTATGAGATATTTCACAAATCTGTTAACTAAATTGTTACCAAAAAATTTCTTCACCAATATGTTTGTAAAGGTGTGTAATAACATGTGTTAAAATGTTGAAGTTCAACTCCCGTGGGAAACCCAGAAAAAAAGCTGTTGAATTCAGGTACCGAAAAATTATTTTCGAGAATTTTTATTTTTTTTAATCGGCCCTTAAGTAACTTATGAGGGGTCAAATAAGGGTTTTTCATGATTCTGAGTTGATTGTTAACATTTATATTTTCACTTTTACATTTACACACAAAGTAGCTTTTATTTCACATACATATTGTTGCGGATATGAGGACTGTATATATTTTTTATTGTGTGAATTATTATTATTGTTTATTCTGCGCCTCCTGCCTCCGGAGCTGTGTAAAGGTCAAAGGGCATCCCATAATTAGTCCATAAAGCATCCACACCACAGCCAATCATAGAATACCCCTGTTCAATAGTTATATCTTATTCTGTGTTTTAGGGTAAGGCTGTGTCTCCCATTAATTGAAGTACTCCATTGCACCAAGTGAAAGAGATAGATTCCCTTCATTCCCATTCCCAAAACCTCCATTCCCCCTTTTCGTCGTTTGGCAATTACCTCCCCTCCAATAACCGCCATTGACCACGAGGCAGGGTCGGAGAAGAAAGGCGTGTCTCCACCTCGTCATAGAGGGGAGGAGTGAGCCAGCCCCACTCGACCAACCATGAGCCAGGGGTTTGGCTAGAGAGGGCGGAGGAAGAGCGATCGGGGAGGTTCGCAAAGGTTGAGGGGCGGGGCCTATATAACCCACAGCGCGACGCTCCCCAAGGAGTCGAGCTTTGAAGAAGAAAGAGAGGCGCTGAGAGGAGGGAATGAGCAGGCGTGACCGCAGCTAAAATCCGCAGCGCGACGCTCCCAAAAGAGAAGCTGAGACAAGCTTTGAGAGATGAGCTTTGACCGGCAGACAAAAGGGAGCCCAAGCCGTTGAGAAGAGAGAGGGTCCAAGAAGCAGAGCTGAGTTGTGTGGTTTTGGTCGTCAGTGGTTGCGTTGTGGTGGTCAGTGGTTGCGTTGGTTGCGTTGAGTTGTCGGTGGTGAGGAGTGATTGGACCAAGAGAACATAGAGAACATCCAAGGAGAGGACATCCCAGAAAGCACAAAGCCTGTTGTAATCCTGGAAAAGCAGCGGCGGCCACAGCAGCAACAACACCCAACAGCCGCTTGGGGCCTGGACGGCGGTTTTGAGCAGGGCCGCGAAGGAACGGCGGCTGCTAAACGCGCCGATCGTGCTGCACAATACAGCTCCAAGCCATCCTCTCCTTCCAGCCAATTCCTATCATCATTCCCCGTGTGAGTCGTCTTTGTTTGTTCTGTCCTGGGTAGGTAATTAAGTCTGTATAAGCTAGTATTTTCCCTGTGTCTCTAAAAGCTTCTGTATATTATTTTCTTATCTTTCCTTCTCCTTGGTTATTTTGAGCCTGTAAATAGTAAATAAATTTAGTAGTATTTTCAACCCTTTTCTCGTCTTCTTATTCCTTTTCTTCACATCCGTCGTCTTTGTCTTTTCCCTGATTGAATAGCTGTGGCGCGATACGGCCAACGTCTGGGTGAATCGGGTGAGTCGGGGAACAACTGTTCGGTCGCGGAGCCTTCGCTCGGCAAAACAACATCCTTAACCGCGATCCGTAACAATTGGTGTCAGGAAGTGAGATCGGACCCGAAGCGCGCTTAACGCGCTCAAAATTACAAAGTACCGAAATTGCTTTTGTTTTACAAAACCCGAATTTTGAAATCGCGCCATGGCTGGTCAAGGCGATGGGATGCCGGTGGGAGAGATAGACGGGGTAGAATCGACCCAGGACCTCGGGGAAATGTATGTGGATGAAAGAGAGGCGGAGAACATTGGCAATGTGGTTGAGGGGGTATCAGGCGCACAAAATGGCGCTCTCGCGCACGAGGTTTCAGGCGCGCAAAAAGGCGCCTCGCACGAGCGCGCGGTAGCCGAGCCCGCTGTATCAGTGGGCTTTAACATGCAGCCGATTGACATGCAGGCCCTCATTGCGCAGCTACAGGCAGCTGTACAGATGAGTATGGGAGACCAAATTGGAGGTTTGAAAAACAGTATGGGGGTAATGAGGGACGAATTGAGGGCTGATAGTGAGCGAATGAGGGACGAATTGAGGGCTGATAGTGAGCGATTAGAGGGCCAAATGGGGGCAATGAGGGACGAAGCGAGGGGTACCGGTGAGGGGTTAGACAACGGGATAAAAGAGGTAAAGAATGGGTTAACGGGGTGTGGAAAATAGAATGGCTGCCCAGGAGAATCAGATAGAGGGGGTGAAAAATGGGTTAATGGGGTTAGAAAATAGGATGGAGGACAAATTGCGGGAAATAGGGGAACAATCTGCCAGGGAAATCAAACGAATGGGGAACCAGATAGAGGAGGTGCAAATCGGGTTAGAAAGTAAACTGGATGCTCAGAGGGATGAATTGGGACAGATGAGGGTAGCATCTACAAAAGAGATGGAGGAGATGAAAGAGGGGATACGACGAGGTGTAGGTGAGGAGGTTTCGGGGCTACGCGAGGAGGTAAAGCGAGGTGAGAAGCGTATGGAGAAAGAGGTGAGGAATAATACGGCTAGGTTACAGGGGGCATAGAGGGTCTGACGAAGGGAGTAGAACAGCTGACAGTCGGACAAAGGGAACTAGCGGACCAAGTGGAAAAGAACACTGCAATCATCGGGGGTTTAAAAGCGACACAAAAGGACATTAAAAACGAATTAATAGCAACACAAAAGGAATGTCAGATGGTACATGAGGGACTGACAATGAGGTTGGATGAGCTGACAGAGATAATGGAGACAAAGGACCGGCAGGTGAGGATGCACATAGAGACGGTCACGGTAGCCTTAGAGGACGAACTTGAGGAGACGCACCGGGAAATAAAAGAGGTGAAGCAAAAATTAGAGGAAGTGGAAGAAGAGGTGAGTGAAATTAAGAAGGGACGGACAGAAACTAAGAGGGAGATAAAGGAGGAAGTAATGGAATTGGTACAAGGTCGGTGCTCAACTCATAATGTGATGCTCACTAACCAAATAAAGAGGTTGCAGGTGGCAAAGGAGGTGCGGAGACGAGGTGCCAAGGTGAGTGGCGATATAATCGGAAATGTACATGATGTGAGGAAAGCTTCAGTAGGCTTGGGGATTGGTTTGGATCCGGGTGTTCGTGAAAGGCCGTTGGTGAAGTGTGCCACAGGTCTGGTGTGCGAAAAAAGAGGTGTGCGAGAATGTCCGACCATGGGGTGTGTGAGGAAAAAGTGCGCGCCGACCAGTGAGTGTGCTGTCGAGAGTGAGTCGGTCGTAGCGCATGTGCGAGGGGTACATGGAAGCGCGGTGTGGTAAGTGTTACGGAGGAAGTAACGAAAGAGTGTGCGCAAGAGGATGCGCGAGAAAGGTGTGTAACGGACAGGTGCATGGGGAAAGAGTGCGCTGTCAAGAGTAAGGGGGAATGCGCGCCTGTGGTGAGTGTTACAGAGGGTGTAACGGGAGAGTGTGCGCAAGAGTGTGCGCGAGAAAGGTGTGTAACGGACAGGTGCATGAGGAAAGAGTGCGCTGTCGAGAGTAAGGGTGAGTGCGCGACCGAGAGTGGAGGTGAGAGTAGTGAGAGTGACACGGAGCGTGAGTTGGTTGTGACAGGTGAGCGAGGATGTACACCTGGAATGGAAGGATGCACACCTGGAATGGTAGAGCGTGTGTGGGAATGCACACTTGAGTTGGTCGTGAGGCACGTGGTTGGGTGTGCAAGTGAAAGCACACCTGTGATTGTCACAGAGGAGGTGGCCGAGGAGGGGGCGCGAAGAGGTGTGTTGGTGAGGTGTGCGAGCGACGAATGTGTGCCAAGGTGTTCGGTGGTCAGGTGTGTGACCAAGTCTGTGAGGGGAATGAGTGTACCGAGGTGTGTAAGGAAAGGTACGAGGAGCATGGGAACAGCTGGAAGTAGTAGCAAGAAAGGGGTAGCGTATGCGTGTAAGCATGCAGGTGAGGCATCGACGGTAACCGGGTTAGCGGTTAGAGCGACTTTTAGCCGAATCGGGCCCTCGGTGCGTGCCGGGCTTCGCGTGCCGCGAGAACCAGCGGGGATCCGAGCCACGGCGGGTTCGAAAGGACCGCCGTACGCGATCCACGCTGGGCCTCGCTTGGAACGGCCGCGTCCGTGCTCCACTAGGCGGAGCGGGCAGCTCGATAGGAAGGGTCGTCATGGCGACCACTTTTTGTTGAGACGTGCCGGCAGGTCGAGATCGGGACATTGGATGGCTCCACACCGAGGTGGTGCGTGGGATCTCGGCCCGGGTAAGCCCCCGTCCCTGCCCCGAATGTGGGACGTATCCAGCCGCTGGCACAAAGCAACCCGTATTCATTGCTCGGCTGTACGAAGCCGAGCTTTAGAAGGGAATTGGCGCACCGAGAGGATCTAATAAGTAGACGGGTGATGAGGATAGTGTTTTGGCCCCGAAATTAGAAAAAAAGCAAAATTTGATGATGGTAGAGTGATTGGCAAATTTTTGATTTATTGAATTTGGACGAACAAAATTTATAGTGAGAGACCCCCGATGTGGTGGGATGGCAAATCCATCATCCCTCACAGACGGGGGGAAAAGGAGCACTAGATTATGGGGTTGATGGCAGTGAAAACTAGCCCGGGTGGGTTAGGATATTGTGTGTAGGGACCTAGAAGATGACATTAGGTAACATTAAGATTAGTTAGTGACTGATACCTGTAGTGGGGACGCAGGTAGAGTAGAGTGGATTATAATGACGTGGTATGTGCTTAGTTTAAAGGGAAGACGGGGAGCACTAGGTTAGCAGGGCAACAGGTAGATGAGATGATGCCGTGTGTTTGAGGATTGAACAGGTGTGATTGCACAGGTGTGCAACTGAACAGGTGGATGGAGCAGTGTATGAGTGAGTGATGGTGATGTGTATTGTGATGACCAAATGGTCCAGGAAGAAAGGAGGGTGCAGGTGGCACCAGGTGTGAGGGCACAGGTGTGCAACAACAGGTATGGAGAATGGTAGTGTGGAATAAATGGAGTATTGGAATGGATGGTCGTGGAGTGAGTATGGTGGAAATTGTGGAGTGGAGTGGATGGTGCGAAGGTGTGAATGGGGGAAGAGTGGACCCCCATCACGAATACCCGGGGCGGGTAGTGTAAGTGTTAGGTAGAGGGTACAGGTAAATTGTGGTTGGATATTGGCATCTGTGGTGCGGGTGGAAGAATGATGATTGGATGGGTGCATTAGTGTTGTGGAAATGGCTGGGCGTGTAGCCTGTTAGTGTGTGTAGTTGGTTTGGGCACTCCACCACTGTGAGGATGTCGGCCAGGTGAGGCCGCAGGTGGGCTCTGGGAGCCGGTAGTTGTGGATGGGGCCCGAGGATCCGGAGGACGGACCCGGGTCGCCCAGTGCCAGAGGGCACCAAGGGGTGACAGAGCCAGGAGGGGCCTTCCCAAATTAGATAGGTTAGGTAAGGAGCAGGTAAGCTCGGGTGGCAACTACAGTGGTGGAGGTGTGCAGGTGGGTAGACCTGCTGGGAGAGCTACACGTCGCAGCCCAGAAATTGTGCGAGGGCACCGGGAGATGAATCGGGGGAGTGAGACCCCAAATTGAGAAGCACCACAGTTTGGTCAATGGGAATTGGTTGTTAGAACCCATAGTGTAAGTGGCCAATGGATTGGCAGGGAAAGACCCCGGGTAGTGTAAAGTGTGTTAAAATCATTTAGAGGATAGTTAGGATGAAGGATCTCCTCGCACCATCTGCATCCACTCACCTGAGGTGACAGGTACTCCACACCATGCCATGTTTTGATTATTTTTTACTGTGCAAATGTTTGGATTGTGAGACGCATCATGACGTGGGTGTGACATTGTGCTTTGTTGTTCCATCTCTTCCTCCTTATGAGGATTGATGATGAATTGGGTGATGGCAAATTTTGGTTAGAGGGATTGTGGTGACGAATTTGGTATTGGAGAAATATGGGGAGACGAGACATTAGCGACGAATTTGTAAATGTGTAGATTTTGTACATATGGGGTAAGGGCAAGGGTAGTGTAGGTGACAGGGGGGTGACGTACGGTAGGGACGAGCTTTCTCATTTCGCTCTCCGTACGCATTTCGCCTTGCATTGCCTTATTGACGTGTACCCTTGTGACCTTACCCCTCGCTCATTCCTCTTGTCCCCCTTTTGTCTCCCACATGACCTGTGCGCCATGGGGCGCCGAGGGGAGCGTGCGTGAGTCGGCCATTGTGCGCCCGGAACTCTCAGAACCAGCTGTCTGCATCGATGCACCACATTATGGACCACATGTCTGTGGCCGAGCACCACTTATGGACCCCATGGGTTGGGGCATGGCCCCTCTGCTGGAACCAGCCATGAGGGCCCGAAATCTTGCTGGCGGACCTTGGCCACAGGGCACCGATGCCCCACAGGTGAACCACACGTAGTCGGCCCTGTGGGCCATAAATAAAGAAAATAAAATGGACACGTTGGGCACACTTTATTGCAAATAGGCCGCCAGTAAGAAAATGAAAGAAAGACAACATCTGGAAGAACAAATAATAATAACCAGCAGAGGGAGCCGAAGAGCAAGAGATCACCTACAGGGTTAGGGGTTGTTGATTTTATTTTTATTGAACATGCATTGAACACTGATGAACTATGGTGACTGCACCGATTGGTGCTTGAGGGTGCTTGTATTGGTGCGTTTTTGGGTGCTTTAATGGTGCATTGATGCAGAGCAGACTGTCTCCCCCCCCAGAAAGAACAATCACAGGTCCTGGGTTAGTCTTGTAAATAAAAATAGCGTCATTGTAAATAATGCTCCCCACCGTCAGTGTGTAGTTTGAAGACCATTCCGCAATTCGGTTAACTGTGGGCGTAAGTCTGTTAGGCAGGGTGCAATGGAGCAGCGGGACACATTTATTTATGTTTTAAAACTGTCGCACTCAGGGTCAGGTTAAAAGTAGAGGGAACTACACCTACGTGTCACACTAAATAAAAAGTTGTAGGCCCGGGACGTGCCTAAGAGGAGGAGGGTGCAGTGTTGCGGATATGAGGACTGTATATATTTTTTATTGTGTGAATTATTATTATTGTTTATTCTGTGCCTCCTGCCTCCGGAGCTGTGTAAAGGTCAAAGGGCATCCCATAATTAGTCCATAAAGCATCCACACCACAGCCAATCATAGAATACCCCTGTTCAATAGTTATATCTTATTCTGTGTTTTAGGGTAAGGCTGTGTCTCCCATTAATTGAAGTACTCCATTGCACCAAGTGAAAGAGATAGATTCCCTTCATTCCCATTCCCAAAACCTCCATTCCCCCTTTTCGTCGTTTGGCAATTACCTCCCCTCCAATAACCGCCATTGACCACGAGGCAGGATCGGAGAAGAAAGGCGTGTCTCCACCTCGTCATAGAGGGGAGGAGTGAGCCAGCCCCACTCGACCAACCATGAGCCAGGGGTTTGGCTAGAGAGGGCGGAGGAAGAGCGATCGGGGAGGTTCGCAAAGGTTGAGGGGCGGGGCCTATATAACCCACAGCGCGACGCTCCCCAAGGAGTCGAGCTTTGAAGAAGAAAGAGAGGCGCTGAGAGGAGGGAATGAGCAGGCGTGACCGCAGCTAAAATCCGCAGCGCGACGCTCCCAAAAGAGAAGCTGAGACAAGCTTTGAGAGATGAGCTTTGACCGGCAGACAAAAGGGAGCCCAAGCCGTTGAGAAGAGAGAGGGTCCAAGAAGCAGAGCTGAGTTGTGTGGTTTTGGTCATCAGTGGTTGCGTTGTGGTGGTCAGTGGTTGCGTTGGTTGCGTTGAGTTGTCGGTGGTGAGGAGTGATTGGACCAAGAGAACATAGAGAACATCCAAGGAGAGGACATCCCAGAAAGCACAACGCCTGTTGTAATCCTGGAAAAGCAGCGGCGGCCACAGTAGCAACAACACCCAACAGCCGCTTGGGGCCTGGACGGCAGTTTTGAGCAGGGCCGCGAAGGAACGGCGGCTGCTAAACGCGCCGATCGTGCTGCACAATACAGCTCCAAGCCATCCTCTCCTTCCAGCCAATTCCTATCATCATTCCCCGTGTGAGTCGTCTTTGTTTGTTCTGTCCTGGGTAGGTAATTAAGTCTGTATAAGCTAGTATTTTCCCTGTGTCTCTAAAAGCTTCTGTATATTATTTTCTTATCTTTCCTTCTCCTTGGTTATTTTGAGCCTGTAAATAGTAAATAAATTTAGTAGTATTTTCAACCCTTTTCTCGTCCTCTTATTCCTTTTCTTCACATACGTCGTCTTTGTCTTTTCCCTGATTGAATAGCTGTGGCGCGATACGGCCAACGTCTGGGTGAATCGGGTGAGTCGGGGAACAACTGTTCGGTCGCAGAGCCTTTGCTCGGCAAACAACATCCTTAACCGCGATCCGTAACAATATATAATACTCAAGAGTTATTTCTCATTCACAATGTCAGAAGTTTCAACAGTCATTGTCTATGTCTTCTTCAGACTCAACAACATCATGACTGCAGTTTCTGCATGTAATGCCATTACAGACTCCACAGGCCGAGATGCACGTGACCCCATTCTTCTTGCAGCTGCATCGCCGGTTGCTGCAATCTCCATGACAATTACAGCTCGTGAACTGCAATAGCTCCTCAGGAGCCGTGGGGCCCAGTGTTGGAACTGGCTCATACCCATGCACACCTATTGTCCATCCATAGTCACTGGGGTTCAGAGACATGCTCTGTAGAAGGATCCTGTCCCGGGTCTGCAGGTAGGCACGGAGTGAATGTTGTGCAGCTGCACCCTCTGTTGGAGGTAGAGTCTCTGGTTTGATCACTCCTGCCGCTGCCTTCCTTGAGAACATGTTGTACCGAATTTCACCCAATGTAGTATCTCGTCCATGGTAAATGTACTTGAAAATCGCAGTACCAGCCTGAATCACTGTTTCCTTGGTGGCTTCTGTGTCAAGGAAGATGTCGATGTACTCAGCCGCGTCCCCTTCGCAAAAACTAAAAAAAAGCACCAGGTCTATGTCAAGTAAAGTATAATGTAAAACAGAAATAAAATTATTATTATTTTTAACATTTATACTATGATGACAATGATTATAATTATTATTATTAGTAGTATTAGTATTATTTGCCGAGGTAATAGTAGTATTATCATTATTACCTGGCAAATAGAGTTGTTTTCCCATGACCAGCGATTGCAGAAACCGTATCACACCCCGTGAAGGCGTGACAGAAGAGCAGGTAGCTCTTCTGTGTTTCGGAGAGAGATTCTTTGATCTTTCGGACGTCATAAGAGCCGTTTGATGTGGTTAAGAAGAGTGGATGGTGGCTGTCTCAGCTATGGTGCACCAGCATTACCAGCACGTCTGCATCTTCTGCCCGCACCTGAAAATATAACAACATGTACAAAGCATAATGAACCGTTCAAGAACAGATTTAACTTTTCAACAGTGTGAATTCTCTTATTTTTAAATTACCCCATCTCCCCCCGGGCTCCATCCAATAGTTATACTAACTGAAGACACAAATGGTACTGACCTCAACAGAGCCATCTGAAGCAGCAGCCAATGCCTCTCTCACAATTGAAGTGTCAGCATCATTGTCACACTGCTCCACAGTGATGTGATGTTTTCGGAAGGTTGAAGAGAGAAGGTGGATGAGCTCACTCTTGTTATGAGTGTTGTCCAGAAACTTTGCTCTTGGGGTCCAGTTGGACATATCCGGTCGAATCTGGAGATTACAGCAGGAATTCTTGGTACGCCGGATGTGGTCGTGATCTTTTGGTGATCTGCTGTAGCCATCAAAGACCACAATGATCTTCTGGGAGCAGCCGCCCAGATACTGCACGTAGCTCAGGTAACTGTTGGCGATCTCCTGCCAGGTCTGACGTTGTTCCCACTTCACCATGTAGACAAGCCATCCGCCATCAATTACGAGGGTGCAGCAGGGTTGGTTAGTCAAGTCAAGTGGATCAGTTAACGCCTTCAGGCTTGTATTTGAAAAGTCTGCCTTGTTTGCCTTGTTCATCTTCTGATCTTTGTTGCTGAACAGGGACAATGGGAAGGGAGTCAGCTCATACTGTAAGCTTGTCTCAACTGTCATATCCCGCTGGGCGAAAATGATCAGTCGGTTGAACAACTTTAGTGAGTCAAGGTGAATCTTTTTCTCGTTGACCAAGGGAAATTTTCTTAGTGATGACAGGGCTTTTATCTTTGACTTGACATCCATGGTCGACGTCACTGACTGTCCATCCAGCTTGATCTGCATCTCCATCCCAACTTCAGCTGCTCTCTCAGCATTGACTGCGTCATCTCCAGTGCTTGTGAATCCTGTTGAGAAAGACACGAGCAACTCCTTGTCTCTATCGTTGTCGAATGGCTTGATCTCCTCAAACCATTTTAGGACAAGTTCAACTGCCTCTGCATCTCGCTTCATCTGTGTCTTGGCAAGGTCTCTGTGGACTGGAACATGTTTACTGACGTCCTCCTCCATCCGCCGGTTGACATCAGACAGGTGACTGAGGGTGAGCACCCAGCATTTGTGGCCAGAAAAACTGTTTCTCATTCTTCCTCTGCTCAGTCCACCTTGTGACTTGGCTGCCTTCATTAATGTCTGCTCAATGCAAATGTCACACCATGTGCCGGACCACTCATGACTTGAGTAACGGACAACGTGGTTCCCGTGGGCAGTGAGACGTTCTAAGGTGTCTTTGTAAGCAGGCAAAGTTTCTAGTTCCTTCATGAGTTGACAGTACAGCCGTGCGCCCTTGGCATACTGATGATGGCCTGCAGCGGCAAAGATGTGAAGCATCTTGGTAACAATGCAGGACAGATGCCCATTGTGGTCTGCAAGTCGCTCGGTTCTGATAAAGACCTTGATCACATCTACCATGTGGTGGTACTCCACCCAGAGTGCAGGTGTTCTTCCTCCTTTTGCGAGTCGTTTGAAGGTTTCTTCAAACCTTTGCTCAAACACTGGCACTACTGGGTCTGAGTGTCTGGCTCCCATCTTCCCATCAGCCACCTTCTCCATGAAGGTCTTCATGTCACCACGCTCCTCCTCAGTGAAGGCAAGTTTCATGATGTGTTGATAGATGGCTGCATCGATGAGGAGGTGAACACGGATTGCCTTGTCAAAACATCCTCCATCCATGATGTGGTTGGCTGTCGTACTTCCAGGATAGATCAACTGGATCACATCTAGTAGTCCAGAATCTTCCATGATGTTACCCATTGATCCAAGATAAGACTTCAGCAGGTGAAAACCACCCAACCTTGGAATGACGGGTAGATTTGCCTGCTTTATTATATTCACAGCCTTCAGCCAAATCGGAAGATCAAAGGTCACTATAGCGACCCCAGCGCGCCGTATGCACTCTTTCAGAGTGGTGAAGATGGTGTTGAGGTCATTAGGGTCTCCTTCAATGACTGGGAGGAACTCGATCTGTGTGCTCTGCTTTGCATCATTAGCATGGATTCTCTTCATCCAGCCATTCCAGTTGGAGTGTGGGAACTCAGGATCGTTGGTTTTGATCACCCACCCCGCTGCCCAGAGTGTGTCACCTGGAGTGAGGAGTGGCTGATCATGAGCCAGGGAGGAGGAAAGCTCAGCGAGGGGGAGAAACATGATTGCGTTCGTTCCTATCTGTTTCCTGTTCGTAAATGGAATAATCTTTACTTCAGTTCCTCTCAGGATCTTAGCTTTGTCGAGTGCCTTCAACTTCACCCGGGGGAAAGCTGCTGTTGTCTGTGGATCTGGCAAAGGTGGTGCCGGAGAGGTGACTTCGATCCAACCCATTGAGTGAAAGGGAGTGTTTCCGTGAATAGAGACAATGTTTAAATCTATATTGTCTCCAACAAACTGAGTGACTGCATTGTTTGTTTCCCCAACCTCCATAAAGACCACCTGATCATTACTTGACAATTCACTTTCACTGGCTGGCACTTTGGCTGTCATCACTGATTGATCCTCAAGCGCAGCATCAACCGCAACCTCATCATTGATCTGTTCATCGGATTCCTCCACAATGGTGTCAAGAGTGCCAGAAGTATCTGGAACATCATCTCCACTCCTACTATTAAGGAAGCAGTATTTGTAGTTTTGTGTCTCCGTGTAAGACTCAGTGTATCCCAGCCGGTGGAACTTGTTGAGCATCCATTTTGACCCAAATCTATGATCAAGTTGTATGGCAAGCCCCATTTGGTGTGGCAATACTCCAGACCGAGGTCAACAGGCCTTAATAAAATTCTGCCCCCAAACGGCAACTCTTTCGTCTGTCTTGACAATCGGTCTCAAGAACATCTCAAGGCTTGCAGGAACAAGTGTCAGCTGACTATCGATGTCAGTCATACTGTGTGTGGTGGGGTATGACTTTGGACCTAAATCAATCAAGGCAATATCATTGGATATGAACTTGAGTGCCGTCTTTATGATCTGAGTCTTCTCATCTCCATGGTCAAGATTAGCATGATGCGCTCGCAGAATATTGTCGGTGCCATCTTTGAGACAGAGTACATCTGCCCTTCTTTCCTGTGTTGTGAAATACAAGGTGTCTTCGTATTTCTCTAGAAGTTTTATCTTTAGCCAATGCTTTGAATAAGAAAGGCTCTTCTCTGGTGACTGATCAAACTCCTGCAGCTTTTCATGGACTTGGTCCATGTTCATTACCCCATGCTCTAATTCTGAGTCTAACCATTCGCAGAATTCAATAAAAACTGCCTCTCGCTCCTCATCAATACTCCTCTGTCCTCTCTTCCTTTTTCCTTCCTCATCAGTCTTGGACAAACTGTCACCTCTCGCAAACATAAGTTTGCATTGCAAATGGTGCAGTGTTTCTTCTGCTACCAAGTCGTTGATCCCTTCCAGGCGTCCAGTGACTTCAGTGCCCCAGTCATCCCCGCTACTCCGTGCTGTCTTCAGCAAGCTTGCCTTCAGTGTATCTGCAGTCAAATTATCTGGCACTCTGTATTTCTTTCTAGCTTGTGCTGGATTATTTTTGTAGAGCTGGGCTGGTTGGTTGCAAAGAATGCATACATCCTTATACAGGAGGTCAACTGACTGTGATCTTCTAGAACTGCAGCCAGTTGATGAACTGAACTCACAAGTAGTGCGTCTTCTCTTCAACTTTGATGACTCTTTCTCTGCCTTTGATGCTTGAGCTGACTTCTTGGTGGTTGCAACAAAGTTGTTGTACAGATCATTTTTACACTTCTGGTGGTACCTCAGTTTTCCTTCCTTTTGAGCCTCCTTCATACGTTCCACAACAGTAACATTTTCGACAGTTTCTGCTTGTTTCAATAAAGTTGAGTATCCCTTTGGAGTTGCCTGTATGAGCCTTTCAGCTGGTGTATCCGAGCGTGCACAGATGAAGCAATTGAGCACAGGTGGAGTAACGTCTTCATCCATATTGCTAGACTCCATGTCCTGCAAAGTAGAAAATGAGATATATTTAGAAATTATTTTTCCACAAAGGAGTGTCTGTGGTGAAATATAAATGTTAACAATCAACTCAGAATCATGAAAAACCCTTATTTGACCCCTCATAAGTTACTTAAGGGCCGATTAAAAAAAATAAAAATTCTCGAAAATAATTTTTCGGTACCCGAATTCAACAGCTTTTTTTCTGGGTTTCCCACGGGAGTTGACCTTCAACATTTTAACACATGTTATTACACACCTTTACAAACATATTGGTGAAGACATTTTTTGGTAACAATTTAGTTAACAGATTTTCATATGTTTCCCTTACTATTACTACTGTACCCCTGAAGCAACTCTTACATCATTGTCCCAGCATTCTCGTTGAGGTGTCTAGAAGATGGAACATAAGCTTTTGAGGTCCCCCCTGCACACCTACCACATTTAGGATCATCCATCCTAATGTACTTCTCGCTGGTTCCTCGAAGAATCCCTGCAGATCTCTGATTGCTCAACCCCACAGCCAGGCACTTCGAGTATTAATTCAAACAAATAATTTGGAATTTCAGGATGTTCATTTTTGACATCCATGAAAATAACTTCATTCCACTCTCAGAAGGCAGACGATTATACTTCATCTTGGATTATTTCTAAATTCCTGCCCTCATTGATGGCTACTTTGATAGCATCAAATGATGGTACTATTGACAAATTGAAAATATTTTCCCAGCTAGGAAAACATTTATGACTCCTCATGGTGTTGGTACCCTGATGTCTTTCAGAAAGGTAGTGGAAATAGCAACAACCATTAATGAGAATTCTTGTTGAGTAATCTAAATGGGAAATCCAAAGATTCCAACTCGCCTCTGTCTCAAAATTCTCGGCCTTATGCACTTGCGCCCTCTAATGGACTTGTGAAGGTAATCTCTGCCTGGATAGAAAGACAATGCTCAGTGTAATTGCTAATAAAGCCTATTGTTTGATGGAGAACAATAGTGTCTCCTCCAGATGAAACTGTTTTTACGATAGAGTGCCAACTTACACCGCTCGCTCTCAAATTTGCTGACAATCCTTTCCAGAGTCTTAACAGAAGCGACATGAAATCAATTGTGCTGCTTTCACCCAACTAAGTTTTTGTCTCGTTTAAGAATTCCAGGAAATTTCTTAATGATTTACCTTTAATGAACCCAAGCTGTCTGTCCCTGAACTTACAGTCATGTGAAAAAGTAAGTACATCCCATGTAAAGTTTTGACTTTTTCAACATATTTCAACATACAGCTATTTGATCTTCATTTCAACAATATTGATAGATAAAGGTGATATAATATAACAAATATCATGAAACATTTACATTTTGTAGTCCATTGTACAATTTAAATAAACATAAATGCAAATTTCACATGTGGAAAAAGTAAGTACACCCCGACATTTATCACTACTTCAAATACATAAAATTAGAATCAGGTGCACCAGCTCAGGTGCAAATGATTAGAACATCGTTAGAGAGGATCTTGGAGGAACCTGTCTTATTTAAACCTCAGACATTTAGTTTGGGTTTGCTCTTTGTTGTTGAAGTGTGCGGCGTCACCATGCCTAGATCAAAAGAGCTCTCTGAGGCCTTCAGAAAGAAGGTTATAGATGCCTACGAGTCTGGGAAGGGATTTAAAAAGAACGCCAAACAATTTCAAATCAATCATTCGACTGTTCGGAAGATCATCTGCAAGCGGAGAAGATTCCAAACAACTTCCAACTTGTTCAGGCCAGGCCGCCGCAGCAAGTTCAGCCCGAGAGCAGACCGCAAGATGCTGAAAGAAGTCTCTAAGAACCCCAGAATGTCATCACGAGACCTACAGGTAGCTCTTGCCACTGTTGATGTCAAAGTGCACGAGTCCACCATTAGAAAGAGGCTGCACAAATTTGATCTACATGGGAGGTGTGCCAGGAGGAAACCTTTGCTGTCCAGAAAAAACATCAGGGCAAGACTAAAGTTTGCCAATGAACACCTCGGCAAAGACCAGCACTTCTGGAACAATGTGCTCTGGACAGATGAGTCAAAGGTAGAGCTATTTGGCCACAGTACCAGAAGAAATGTTTAGCGAAAACCAAAGACAGCATTTGACCACAAGAACCGGATACCAACTGTAAAGCTTGGTGGTGGAAATATGATGGTTTGGGGAAGCTTTGCTGCATCAGGGCCTGGGCAGCTCACCATCATAGAATCCACTGTGAATTCTTCATTGTACCAGAGGATGTTTGACGATAATGTGAGGCCATCTGTCGGAAAGTTGAAGCTCAACCGAAGGTGGACCTTGCAACATGATAACGACCCTAAACATACCAGTAAATCCACCAAGGAATGGCTGAAAAGAAAGAAATGGAGGGTTCTGGAATGGGAAAGTCAAAGCCCGGATCTAAATCCCATCGATATGTTGTGGGGGGATTTGAAACGAGCTGTGCATGCAAGAAACCCCACAAACATCGCACAGCTGAAAGAATTCTGCATGGAGTTGTGGGAAAAAAATTCTCCCAGTCGATGTCAGAGACTGGTAGACAGTTATAAGAAACGCGTACTTGAGGTTGTTTCTGCCAAAGGGGGCAATACCACCTATTAGAGCCAAGGGTGTACTTACTTTTTCTGCATGCGAAATTTGCATTTATGTTTATTTAAATTATACAATGGACTACAAAATGTAAATATTTCATGATATTTGTTATATTATATCACCTTTATCTATCAATATTGTTGAAATGAAGATCAAATAGCTGTATGTTGAAATATGTTGAAAAAGTCAAAACTTTACATGGGGTGTACTTACTTTTTCACGTAACTGTATTAGTCCCCTACCTGTTTCACTAGAGTGGCCTATATATTTGCTCTCCGTCCGTCCGTCTGTCCGTACGTTAGCCCCACCTGTGGGTTTTCAGACTTTTTTCCCATACCCTTTAGCATATTCAAGTGAACCTTGGTACATGGCTTTATTATGAAAAGTTACAGAATAAATTCGAGTCTCAGGGCATTTGGTCAATTTTTCACCGATTTTTCTTTTTTGGACTTAGAAAATATCACATTGGTTGGGGACATGTATTGATAAGCAATTCTCACTCTTCTTACCTCTGCCACCGAAGGTGGATGGAGGTTTTTCACCCTGTCTGTCTGTTTGTCAACAGGATATCTCAAAAAGTTGTGGACAGATTCGCAAGAAATTCGGTGGACAGGTTTGTTGTGTGATGAGGACAAACTGATTAGATTTTGGTGAAGATCCGCATCTAGAACTACAACAGCACTCGGTAGAGAGCGTACCTCCGCCAGGCTGAAACAGTTTACGTTTTGTATCCCACTGATAGGCTGGATCGGGATTGGGACTTGAACCAACATCTAATCGGCTTGTTTTTGTCACTTAGTCAACTCATCCACCAAGTTCAGGACAACAACAACAACAACAACAACAACAGGCATTTTAAGGCCATTTTCCCTGCTAGAGTGGGGGTTAGCCTTGCGGTCCCCATGACAATCTTCTCCATTGTGCCCTATTTTCTGCATCTCCCCTTGTTAACCCCCTTGCCAACATTTCTTCTTCCACCACCTTTAGCCAAGTCTTTCTCAGTCTTCCCCATCCTCTACTTCCTTCTACATTCATTTCCATCACTCTTCTCAACCAGTCACTTTCATTCTTCCTCAACACATGACCAAACCATCTCAACCTGTTTGTCTTCACAGCATCCATCACAGGCTCTATTCCCATCATCTTTTACAATTCATCATTTGTCTTCCTCTCTCTCAAAGATACTCCGCACATCCACCGAACCATTTGCATTTCCACCCTTTCTAGCCTTTGTTGCTGCTCTACGTTCATTACCCATGTCTCGCTCCCATAAATCATAATACTTCTCACACATGCAGCATACACCTTTCCCTTCAGCTTCAACGACACTCCAGTCCTCGTCAGCACGCCACTCAGTTCCCGAAACTTCTTCCATGCACATCTCACTCTAGCAACCGTTGCCGAGTCTGATCCACCTTCTCCATTCAGCATGTCTCCTAGGTAGCAAAACGTTTTCACACCTTCCAGCTTCATGCCGTCTCCAAGATCCAACTCAACATTTCCTCCATTTGCAGCACCGTCTGTGCACACCTCACACTTGAATGTAGCTGCCACACTGGTTAATGACCCTCTCAGACCACTACATTTTTGATGAACCAAAGTTTAGTCATAACTCAATTTAGCTTAGTCAATAAATCGTTTTTGGTCATATCACTGAATGGTGAAGAATCAATTGAAAAAATTCAAAATTCTCACATCCATATTCAGATCTTCACCAAAATCGAATCGATTCTTCCTTGTCATACACCCAACCTATCCACCAGGTTTCATCCGAATCTGTCGACAACTTTTTGAGATATCGTGCTATATAGAGTCTCTGGTCCTATTGTGAAAAATCACTTTAAAGTTCTAAAATCCCGATCTGCATCTTCACCAACATCTAATCAATTCGTCCATGTAACACACTCAATCTGTCCACCGAATTTTGTCCGAATCCACGCATAATCTTTTGAGATATCATGCTCTCAGACAGACACAGGTAAAAACATTACCTGCATGCAAAACACCAGCGTGACACTTTATAGTTGGGTCAAATTTCAAACTCAGACTAGACAGCTCGGAGGTGAGTGTGGGTACCTCTAGTCTATACTACCAGCCATATCAATGTCTATTACCTGACATAAAAAGTTAATGAATGACGTCGACAAGTTTGTTCTACTTTTATAACACTAGGGCATGCCCGTACTATATATATCTCTAAAATTATATCCCCCCCCCTCTATTTACATGAAATGGTTTGGTCCAAAGCGAACGGCTTGCGAGTACGGTGACAATCCCCCCCCCTCTATTTACATGAAATGGTTTGGTCCAAAGCGAACGGCTTGCGAGTACGGTGACAATCCCCCCCCTCTATTTACATGAAATGGTTTGGTCCAAAGCGAACGGCTTGCGAGTACGGTGACAATCCCCCCCCTCTATTTACATGAAATGGTTTGGTCCAAAGCGAACGGCTTGCGGAGTTTGGTAAAGAAATCGCCATAGCTCGGTAACTACTTGTCCGATTAATATGAAACCTTGAAAAGGCACATCCTCAGGTCCCCAGCAATATACCTGGCAAGTTTCAAGTATATCGGACCCGTGGTTGTCGAGAAACAGCGGTCACAGACAAACATACAAACATACAAACATACAAACATACAAACATACAAACATACACACAGAGATTACTGGAATTATAGATAGATATAATATATTTCACTGACTCTACAACAATTTTAACCCCTTGAGATCAATTGAAATATGACATTTGAAGATTAACTGTCACACTTTTGCCCTGCCGTGCGTGACTTTTTTCATTTTGGCACAAAACAGATGTCTGGCTGAAAAAAAAGTTAACTTCGAACTGCATCCTGGTGAGCTGTCCAAAAGTGCATTCTTTCAGCCATTCATAACAAACACACGATGAAGGGATGAAGAATGTAAATGTTTAAAATGAAACTTTTGGGTCACGGAAATATCTCGACAGGGCATTACCATGGTCCATGACTCTAAATTGGCAGTGGCTAATGGTTACCTGGATTTACACAAGTTCTCATTCACACCACCTGTATTAATGTCCTTGACAGTAACATAAAAGTTACCAATATTAAAGTTGTCTCCTTTAAATCCAGACGATACCATAAATACAAGAATGCTGAAAGATGCATCGCTGTTTGTTGACAAAGGGATGTAAATGTACTTGCCAGACGAGTGTTAACATTCCAAAAACCTCGCCAATTGGAAGAAACATTCCTTCAATGATGATGAACAAAATATAAGACTATAAGGAAGAAAAACACAATGTTTTTGTCTTCAGAGAAAGATAGGGGAAATGCATGGGCATTGGAAGTTTAAGATATTCTTCATTATCCAACACCTGTCATACAGCGTCATGTGGGCACAAATCAATGGTTTCATCTATTTACACAATGTTATAAATGTTGTTGGTTGTTCCTCGAAAGGAATAATGTTTGTACTTCATAAAGAACTAGATGGAATTCAGAGAATACTTACCCCATGCAGTCAACATGGTGTGAATGAAATCTTCTGTTTTTAAGGGGATTTTTGGCTTTGCTCCAAGATGGCTGCCAGACCACGTGACCAATTACATCATAAATTTACATTCTCAAATATAATTGCTGTGTAGATCACGCTCAATAAATTTCAAACTGACCGGATTAAGCATTGTACTTGTTGAATTATGGCGTCATAATTAAGGCACAAATGACGTCATCATTAACAACACCTATTCCCCATGCGACGTTCTTTACAATGAGCCATGTTTAATTTTTTCCCATGGAGCAGTATCGGAGATATGCAGGTCCAAAGTTTATCGGTTTTTCCAAGATGGCACCCTACCATATGACCTATGACGTCATAATTATCACTAAAAATCTACACGAGTAGACGCATACTATGGTGAAAATTTTTGTGTCAATCGGACCAATGGTTGTGGTGAAAAAGAATTGAAACAAGATGGCACCCGTACTGCTAAACGGAAAGGTTTTGAATGTGCTAAAAAGGTGATTCATGCTCTACAGAGTTCAAGTATATTTACATTGAAATAAAATAAAGATTTTAATTGTTGTAGAATTTCTTTTTGGAAGTTTACCCCTGTTGATGTAGTTATTCGTGCTTTTTGTTTGTGTCCTTTATAACGTCCTTAAAAACAGTGAGTTCCCCGTTTTAATGGTTTTAAATTTTGTTTCACTGCCGGACAGACAGAGTAAGAACATTATCTCACTCCTCTCCGCATGTGCGTTTCGGGTCAAATTCGGAGCCAAAGTACGGTAACAAGGTATGTTCGATTCATGTTCCAATTTGTGTTCAAAATGTAACATTCAATTTAAATTACGTTGTTCATCGATCATAAAATGACGCATGTAGACAGACAGACAGACAGACAGACAGACAAAGTGAACCAATTGTTTAACTCCGCTTTTCACTTCGCGTGCGCGGGGTATAGTCAGGCAGCTTAGCAAATGGATGTGGACGTTCTGGACAAAAGCGCTAAATTTTGCCCACATGCTACCCAAAGCCTTAGCTTTCCATTTTTGGTAGGAACCACTACCTCCGAATACATGATTTGTTTTTGCAGTATATTCAGTGACTATGGTACATTAACAGTATTCTGTTAAATTTTTGTTTTCCAGTTTTATTTTCAATTTCTTTTTTGTGTTAATAAAAATCGTCTGTTGCTTTTCTATATGGTATAGTTGTATTCCTTGACCCAGAAAATGTATGTTTAAACACCAAGATTGTGATCCTACGTGACTCAGAAGCTGAGATATTGGTAGATATAGGTTTTTACATGGTGGCCATCTTGAAAATGCAAGATGGCTGCCATAATGCATTCGGAGGAAGTGGTTCCTATCGAAAATGGAAAGCTAAGGCAACGGGTAACATGTGGGAAAAAATTGGCGCTTTTGTCCAGAACGTCCATATCTATCTCAAATCCGGTTATACACTGCTCGACTAGTAATGATGGCTGATTAGTGATTACATATGATGTACGAACAACTTGGTGCATGGGTGGTTCGTGTGCAGCCACCCAGCTGCTGGTTGCATCATTTTTCTGTGGGTGCATCTGCATCTCTATAACCTATGATGCAGTGCCTCACTATAACCAGTTATCTGGTACAAATTTTAACCTCATAAGGATGACTTCAGAAGGATGACTTCAGAAGGATGAACCTCAGAAGGATGACCGCCTGAGTCAACCCCACCTGGCGTTAATATAACGGGATTCGAACTCAGGACCTTAGGATCCCAAGTCCGCCACCCTAACTCAGAGACAGCAAGTATTGTCTTGACACGTGGTGTCAAGGAACATCTGAGAAGACCAGACCACTTACCCCCAGCAATTTAAGCAATAATTTGTAATCTGTTCAGGGTGCCGGTGATAACTTGCCTAATATTCAGCAAAAGAAATCGAAATCAGGCTACAACTTATGACTTGTAGTCTTCATTATACGCTTGTGGTTTAATAATTACCCTAATAAGTATGTATTGAGAAACATTTAGGTTGTTGAATCCAGTGTCTCCACAAACTCCCTCCACCACCAATCTTTAATCCCTGCTACATCTCCTTCCTCTCACTCCAATGGTCCAATATGGTGTATTTCACAACGTGCTGCTCCCTGCTGGCAATTCAAAGGAAATGCTCGTACACGTCTCATCGGTAGATTGTTGTAATGTAGTTTCCAAAACATGGTTCTGGTTGCATCATTTTTTGAGGTTTCTTTTTGAGGTTCAGATGCAGAGGCCCAATCATTTAGGGCTGCTTTGGGCCAAAAGCATTGAGACTGGTCTTGCGAAAATACAAACTTATTTAGCACTCGGTCGTCAATGGAAGAACTTGGGAGCTGAAAGGCCGTCGTCCAACAAGCCGACGTCCTCAATCTGTTTCTTGCTCCTTCTAAGAGTGATGTCATGGTTGGAGAACGGACTATTTGATATTTTATTTCGCAACCACAAATCGTGTCTCTCTCGCTGTGCTATAACAATGCAGAAGGCAATATCAATATTTCGTTTGTTGTCCTCCTCCTCTTCCCTTTATAAGTGGTGAGGTCCATTGGTACCAAGCTCCTACCCTGCCTTGACCACAATACTCCTCCACTTCCCTCTGTCCTCAACCAACTCTGTCCACTCTCCAATCCCTCCCAGTCCCCCATCTTACTGATATCCCTCTTCACATAATCCTCCCATCTCAACTGTTGTCTACCTCGTTTACTCCTACCTTGTTCCCTCAACATACTCCCTGTCTTCGCCAATCTCTCTTCCCCAAGGGCATATCTACGGAAAATAGCGCCTATGGCAAGCACTGAAATTGCGCCCCTGTCCAAACATCTGACACCCATCTTTTAGATAACCGAACCATAAAATCAGCTCAAAAATACAAGTCAAGCTCGTTAATCTTTTAATTAACAAATTATGGCACTACATGAAAATTACAACTGCACCTTCCTTGCTTTCACTGATGCAAATTGGTCTATGATGTTGTTACGTGCTCCTCCCCGACACCCTGGTCACGGTGTACCTCCGAGCCCCGAGAGGAGTCAAGGCAGAAAAATGTGTTATTCTGTGTGTCAAAGATCAATGGAGAAGCCACCCCAATTGTTACTCACAAACAAATATTGTATTGAGATCACACAAGAATAACAGTACAACAACAATAGTATTCAAAAGTACAATCAATATGTCCTATGATGGTACCATCAGTTTTGCAATATATAACTCACTGTGCTCCAAGTGAGTGTAACAAGAACATTCCCCAATGTCTCTTATTCCCGGCTCCAAGACGAAGTTGATTCGCTCCAGCGATCGCTAGAACGATGTCCAAACGACCAGAATCCCGTGCGGATGGCCAGGGCAGTCACACAGCCGAAGCTGTACAAAGGCGCCCTCAAGGCGACTGGGAAATCCAAAGGCGCCCTACAGGCTACCGAGAGATCACACCCTCGGGTATGGACGAATTAGCCTTCAAAAATCCGCGTCACACACACGCCCCAGATCGACGTCTGAATGCGGTGAGAATGGTCGAAAAGAAACGAAACCGCGAGCGAAGCACAAATCCTGCGTGAGTCAAAATGGCCGACGACCAGGTCTCGTGGCGCACGGCACGGCGATGATTCTCTCCTGAATCGATCGCAAAACCTGACATGCAGGTTGACCGGTCGTCACAGCGATGACAACTCCGTCATAGGAATTCCTCTCCTGGAAACCCGAAAGTTCGCGAGTGACTCTGGCTCACCAATGTTCGCTTCAGAACCCGGAGCAACTCGGCTTTCTTGTCCGACTCATTCGCTCCGCCCTTTTTTCTCTTCTTCTTCTTCTTCTTCTTCATCTTCCGGTTCCCGATCCGGTTTCATTTTTAAAACATTCCTTTTACCTTTTGACAATAATAATTGCTATTTCCCTCAAACAATAATAATAATAATAATAATAATAATAATAATAATAATAATAATAATAAATACATGGAACCAGAAATGTCTCAAGTGGATGAAAGCCACCACAACGGAAGTGACGAATCCGTAACAATGTGCTCAGTCAGTTTTTTCAGTTTCTTCTCTTTCTACACTCAGCAGAGCAAGATCACAGAGTCTGCCTTGACCCATGGAGGCTCTCAAATACGAAAGTATTAGTTTTAACTTGCTGAATGATCTCTCACAGCTCGCGATGGAAACTGCGATGGTTAGCATTATCTGAATAGCAATGCGAAGATTGGGGAAGACGCTCTCATCACCATACTGAACAATTAATTCGAGAAGCTCTTCAGGTCTTGATATTTTCATGTTGGCTCGACTTGATAGCAACATTCTGAAATCCAAAATTTCTTCATATAGCTTCTGTCCATCAACATCAGAGCTGTACAATTCGCCCAAATTTTCACACTTCTTCTTTAGGTCGTTACTGTCGGCGCCGTAACACAGTCCCTCGACATCGAGAAGGAACCCAAACTTGGCGTCAGTGTCGTGCAAAGGAGCGAACCTTTCATCCATTTCTCTGTGAAGACGGTCGAGTGTTCCCTTCATGACTCTTTCCATTTCCTCCTTGGCTGTTAACCCAGCGTCTCTCGAGTTCTCATCAGCCATTCGTTTCTTTCGTCTCTGACGTCTTTCAACTTCAATATTCCATTCTTGACCGAGACCGAGTCCTTCTTCGAATGACTCACTGACCAACACTTCTCTTTCATCATCAAAATGATTGCGGAGGGCTTTCAAATCCAGGGCAGCATCGTCGAAGTTCATGCTGGGATCCTGCAGCCTCTTTTGAATACGGTCAATGCGAATGAGTACTTTGTTCCAAAATCCTAGCAAAGTCAGAAAATCGTAACTCAACATGCGGTTATACAGCTGCCTTGCGTCACTTCTTGTTTCACTGGTCTCGTTTTCATTGTCTATCATGTCCTGGAGAACTTGAAGTACCTCATCAAGGTACTTATTGATGGGCTTCACTGCTTCTGTCCTTGCACTCCACCTGGTTTCGGACTCTGACTTAACAACCACAGGCACGGCGTTTTTGAGTTTTTCCCAGCGCTGTGTTGAACGAGAGAAGAACACGTAGAGAGCTTCGATGGTTCCAAAAAACATGACCATCATTGTATCCTGCTTGGCTGCATGTACACCCACCAAGTTGAGTGAGTGATTGTCGCAATTCACAAACACTGCCAGGTTGTTTTTCTCACTTATTCTTTGATGAACACCACTTCTGTGTCCAGCCATCACAGCAGCGTTGTCATAGCACTGTGACCGACAATCTTGTAGCTCCATTTCGTCCTTCTCCAGCTGTTTCAAGATGTCTTCAACCAAGCTCTCAGCATCCTTCTGGCTTATCTGGATAAAACCAAGGAAGGACTCTCTAACACGGACTGTTAACCTCTCAAAATCAACATCCACGTACCTCACTACTTCTGACATCTGCTCACGGTGTGCCTGATCAGGAGTCGGGTCGAACATGAGACCATAGTACTTGGCTTTATGAATGCTTCTCAGTAAACTCTGGCGAACAGTGGATGCCATCATGTGGATGAATTCGTTCTGGACACCCGGTGAAAGATAAGACGTGGATCCAGGATGACTTGCCACACGAGTGAGGTGTTCTTTCATGACCGGGTCAAAGATGGCCAGTAGTTTCAGAAAGCCAAGGAAATTACCCACATTGGAGTCATCGTCCAGCTGAAGTGACTCCCTGTGTCCTCGCAAAGCCAAGTTCTGAGTCGCAAGGAATTTTATGCAGTGAAGGGTTCTCGTCAAGATATCACGCCACTTCTGCTTTTCCTTCTCAATCTGTGACTTAGGTTCCGCGTCAATAACTCCTCTGTTTTCAGCTAAATTTCTTTCCATTTCTTTCCACTGTGTGAAGCACTCCCAATGGTTCTTAGCCTTTTCATGAACACTAATCCTTTCAGGTGCTTTCCACTGGTTGAATCCACTTTCCTGCTCCAATGAGGATTGATGGTCTGACCGGGAATGGGAATAGAGAAGACAACAGACACAAAATGCAGACTTTTTAGAAGGGGAATAGACCAGCCATGAGCGAGTCACTTCCTCACCATGACCATTTCCCAATTTCCTCTTGAACCAAGTTTTGTTCATCGAGCGGTTATTTGTTGGTAGGAAAGGCCCCTCACTGTTCTGGAAATACTTCGAACCCAGCTTTATTATTTCTGTTCTCAACGCGTCAGGCAGAATTGCTTTTCCAGTATCCTTGTCGAACTTCAGAAGTCCAATGTCATGCTGTTCAATCTCTTCTGGTATGACAGTTCGAGGCTCATCGACACCATCCAATTCACTAGGTTCAGTGTCGTCAGGTTCAATCTCGTCAGGTAAAATCTCGTCAATAAACTCAATATCACCACCACCACCATCGTCTTCCCCTCCTGTCATGTCCACGTTCTCTGTGGCAGCCTCACTTTTAATCTCGTCATACTCAGATTTATCTGATTTGACTTCCTACTCGGTTTGTGACGCATTTGTACTTGATCCACCTTCGGATTCTAACAAACTTGTAGCAGGTGCAGGCGACTCCATGGAACGTGTCAACCAACTTGTTCCGGCTTTTCAAAGAAGGGCATGAAGAACTGGCTCGACTTCTTGGCTTCCTCCATCTCCAACTTTCGTCTCTTCCATCCTTCAGCTCCACTTTCCTTCTTCTTCGTGAAGAAACGTTTCATGGTCTTCTTAAACAATGCTCTGAAATAAGGAAATGGCACTTTTAATAAGAACATTAAATTTCACAGATTTTGCACAAAATTCTAGACTACCTCCCTAGTTTGCGCAGGAGAATGGTCTTCCTGCCAGTTGGCACTGAGCAGTGGTACTGTGAGGTATGTGGTCATGTAGCTCCCAGCACTGTATTTTTACCTAATAATTTATATAAGTGGTTTAACAATCCAGCCATCCTAGTGCTTCTCACCCATGATAATCGAAGACAGATCATACATCTGAAGAAAATTCTTTTTTCACTATCCGAGGATGGCTTGTATGACTTTAATAGAAACTGCTCAGTGGCGCCCCCCTTCAAGTGGCACCCAGGGCACGTGCCATACCTGCCAAACCTTAGGTACGCCACTGCTCTTCCCCCATCAACACCACGTGTCGAGCCCATTTCAGCCGGTATTTCACCAATCTCCTCGTCAAGCTCATCTGCACACCAACCTTCTCCCTCAGTTCATCCATTCTCCTTTTATCCACCCTCTTCACTCCCACAATCCTCCTGACCCATTTGTTCTCGCAAACCTGCAGCCTCTGTTGTTGTCTCTCTGTAGGTGCCACCATCTCCAGACCGTAAAGTTAGGCCGGCGTTATACATGACATCAGAACCTCCCCTTTCAAACCTTTCTGTGTGCCATTACACCCTCCACCCTCCTCCACGCATTCACACCCACATGAATCCTCATCCGCACATCTGCCTCTGACTAACCAGTCCCGGTCACTGTTCCACTCAGATACTCAAACCTATTTTCTTGTCTGATCTCCTTCCACATCACCTCCATCTTTTGCCCATGTTTCTCAAATGCCTCCTTCCACTCCACTTCCTGCATCTCCTGCCACCCACTCTCCACCACAACAACCAGATCGTCCACATACAACATCCTACCTGGACGACCCCTCATGTTTATCTTCCTGTTTACCAGCTCCATCACCATGATAAACAGGAGCGGGCTGAGAGCGCTTCCCTGCCTCAAGCGATATTCACATTGAACGACATCCCAGGACCAACCAAAACTCTTCCCTTCATTCCCTTGTACATCCTTTCCACCAACCTAACTTCGGCCTCACTGTGCTATAGCAATGCAGAAGGTGATATCAATATTTAGTGTTTGTTAAAAAGGAAATCGAAATGAGAATGTCAATACATGTCTCCAAAGGCTCGACCATTGGTGCAGTCAAAAGTCAGTTAATAGCCCAGTATCTGGTGTGACCACCATTTGCGTAGACCTCCAGCTGGGTTCTGTGGTGGATGCTGATGCCTCACTATGCCATCTCAATTTCCACCACCTTCCCGTCAATAAACGCAACAACCACCATCAATACTGTCAAAAGCCTGGTATTCGCCTAACGGTTAAGGTGGCTGGCTTGAGATCCTAGGGTCCTGAGTTTGAGCCCCTGTTAACCATCGAATTAACACCAGGTGTGTTGACTCAACCTGTCATCCTTTTGATGTCGGCAAAATGAGTACCAGCTTACTGGTAACTGGACACCCCAAGAAAATGATGCAGCCAAGCAGCTACAGACTGAATACGAAACACCACTACTGTCAAGATGGAACAACAACAACCCTAACAACTCATCGGTAAAGAGGGTAGCAGCCCAATCTTGTCTCCTGAAACTCAGGCGTTGTCTGCACTCTACATCAAGCTGGGCATGCATGTCGATGATGCAGCTGAATTGGGCTGCGTTGCAATTTGATTGGTCACGTGACCCTTGGCGCTGTCACGTGACTCGGTACACATGTGTGGCAACAGATGTGTGCGGACGTGAACTTCCTGAATCAGAGTGGCGACCCGACCAGGATTGTAGGTCGTAACCGTTCCGGCCGCACCAACGCTCTGCAGAGGGCGTATGTGGTACACGATGATGAGATATCGTAATCGATAAATTAGGTACAACTATCTTCATTTTGATTTCACCAAACTAATTGTTTTATGCTATTTGATGCTAACATTTCTGTTTCAAGCATCCATCCAATCAAAGATTTTGAGTCTTGGCTGATCTCATAACCTGGAATAGTTTACAGTGAGTTTCCCACAAGACATTCTTAACCACACATTGATCCATATTGATTTATTGCTTTATTTTTAACGAATTTATTTATTTCCAGGTGGCTCTTGGAGGATTGTACTATATAATATGATCCAGTAAACCTTCACTTTACCCCTTTAATCCAAATTGTGCAAGTATTGACTAAAGATCGTGTGTTTGAGTGATTTAGTAATAGAACAAATGGAAACTTGGAAGTGAAATGCTCCGAATTTGGATTTATTACTGTCCAATGGCTGAACAAAGCCATTTCGACATTCCATTCCCATGAAACATTGCACACCATTCTGTCTCATGAAAATTCAAGTTGCGTTTGTCTTTTCCAATATGATTTGCACTTTGGACAATGTCATTACCTCCGACACAGGTGGGCAGAGGTTGTGTTTTCACCCTTGTCTGTCTGTTTATCTGTCTGTCTGTTTGTGAACAGGATATCTCAAAAAGTTATCGACAGATTCGGACGAAATTTGGTGGAGAGGTTGGGTATCTGACAAGGACGAAATGATTAGATTTTGGTGAATATCCGGACCTGGATATATGCATTTTTAAAATGTTTAAGTGATTCTTCACCATTGAGAGATGGGAACAAAACGATATACAATACAGCACATTCAGAAAGTATTCACACCCCTTGAATTTTTTCACATTTTGTTGTGCTACAGCCTGAATAAAAAATGGATTAATTTAGGTTTTTGGTCAGTGATCTGCACATAATGATCCATAATGACAAAACGGAATTTATGTTTTTATAAATTTTTACAAAATAATAAAAAATGAAATACAGAAATATCTAACTTACAATAAGTATTCAACCCCCTCAGTCAATACTTTGTAGAAGCGCCTTTGGCAGTGATTACAGTTTTGACTCTTCTTGGTTATGTCTGTATCAACTTTGCACATCTGGATTTGGGGAGTTTCTCCCATTCTTCATTGCAGATTTGCTCAAGCTCTATCAAGTTGGATGGGGAGCGTCAGTGAACAGAAATCTTTAAGTCTTACCACAGATTCTGAATGTGATTCAAATCTGGGCTTTGGCTGGGCCACTCAAGGACTTTCATGTTCTTGGTCTGAAACCATTCCAGTGTTGATTTGGCTGTATTATTGGGGTCATTGTCCTGTTGGAATGTAAATCTTCACCGCAGTCGAAGGTCTTTTGCATTCTGAAGCAGGTTCTCCTGAAGGATTTGCCTGTATTTGGCTCCATTCATTGTTCCCTCTATCCTTACAAGTCTCCCAGTCCCTGCCACTGAAAAGCATCCAAGAGCATAATGCTGCCACCACCACGCTGCATGGTAGGGATCTGGTTAAATGGGTGATGAGCTGTGCTTGGTTTTCACCAGACGTAGTGCTTTGCATTCAGGCCAGAGTTCAATTTTAGTCGATTGAGACAACATAATATTTTGCCTCATGCCATGAGTCATTCACGTACCTCTTTTCAAACTCTAGGCATGCTGTCATGTGCGTTTTTCTCAGGAGTCGCTTCCGTCTAGCCACTGTGCCATAAAGCCTAGATTTGTGAAGGACTGCAGAGACTGTTGTCCTTCCGGCAGGTTCTTCCATCTCAACCAAGGAACTCTGTAGTACTCAGTGTGGTCATTGGGTTGTTGGTCACCTCCCTGATGAAGGTCCTTCTTGCCCGTTTGCTCAATTTGGTCAAATGGCCAGTTCTAGGCAGAGTCTGGCTAGTTCATATGCTTTCCATTTCCAAATGAAAAGCTCTTGGGAACTTTCAACACTTTAGAAATTGTTGTATACCCTTCCCCATATCTTTGCCTCCTCACAATTCCTTCCTCACAATTCCATATTGGAGTTCTATGGACAGTTCCCTGCACTTCATGGTACTCTGAACTGTGGACCTTTATGTAGAAAGGTGTGTTTCTAACAAAATAATGTCCAATCAATTGAATTGACCAAAGTGGACTGCAATCAATTTGTAGAGACATCTCAAGGATGATCACAGAAAATTGGATGCACCTGAGCTCAACTTGGCATGTCATAGCAAAGGAGTTGAATACTTGTGTGAATTAGATATTTCTGTATTTATTTTTAATTATTTTGTACAAATCTCTAAAAAAAAATCCACTTTGACATTATGGGCTATCATGGGTAGATCAATGGCAAAATCTCAATTCAATCAATTTTAAATTCAGCCTGTAACACAACAAAATGTGAAAAAGTCAAGGGGTGTGAATACTTTTTGAAGGCCCTGTACGTAACAATAAAAATATGCAATGCACGTTTAAACAATACGAGCAGAGTACCCACTCTCAGGGTGGATAGAGTTAGCACATTACTTGCTGAAAAATACATAGTCTATATATTTACTGCAAGAAGGCTATTTTGATGTTTGTGTGGTGTGTGTTTTAAGGTACCGTATCTAAAGGGTGTAGAGTTCTTAAGGGTCTAAGACGTTAAAACGATCCAACGTGTCTGTAGGATTCTACAAGGAGGTCTAACGAACAAACGTAGAAGGTCTAACTCCAAAGGGTATGTTCCAATAATGGTTAGGGTCTGAAGGATGTAAATTCTTAAAAGGGTCTAAAATGTCTTAAAAGGTCGAAGGATTCTAAAGGTCCAAAGGGGTACAAGCAGTCTAAAGGTTCGAAAGGGGACATTGGGATGTTTAGTCGACCAATGACCAGCGTTTGTGGACAGAACCTCTGGCTTACCTGCCTTCTGATGGAGGGCACACGCAATGGTGTATCGCCTTGCATGTGAAACACCAGTATGACAGTTTATAGGTGGATCGAGATTCAAATCCAGGCTAAAACAGTTCAAAGGTAAGTGTGCATACCTTCTCAGGTACCCTGCCAGCCCTAAGCACAGGCTGAAATGCACCTCGGTACATACTTATCTTAATACATCAAACTTACCTACGATTTTCCATCAATACATTTCCCACCAAGTCTTTAAGCATGAAATAAACAAAACAAAAATAAATGGGAAAGAGAGAGAGAGGGACGAGGGAGCAGAAGTGGAGGGGAAGGGAGTAGTGTAAGATTCCAGGTCAATGTACTCAGTGCATAGTCCAGGGACTGATGACAGACAGTACCATGACTGAGTATAGATTCACTGGGGATCAGTAAGGAGATCTCCAAGCAGCCCTTGATCTGTTCAATAATACACGAGTATCTCATGACCAGCTGGCCTGTGCATGATCCATGGGCGGGTCCATCATGACCTATCCCAATGCCACGGCCTGAAGAAGGGTACGGACCTACAGATGTATCGGATCCTACAACGTGACATGTGCAGCAAGTAGGCTCTCCAAACCCATCAAGCAAACAGTCTTCTGCAGCTTGTCCATTCCCAAAGCAGAAGCTCGCACTGAAAATGATCAAACATGTACCAGTGTTTTCCGAGCCAACGATCCACCCGATACCAACAATGTCTCTCCTTTCAATCCAAAATGATGTGATGCCTACCAACTAATGGGTAGCTTCCAGTCATGTCACCAGGCAAGTGTTGCCTTACGTTGAGGTGGCTGGCCTTCAGCGGTCGATGAATACCAGCTTAATGAGAAGAATGGGCCTTTTCAGTGTCATGCGTCGGAGTGGAGACCCATCCAGGACTGTGCCCGTTAACCAAGGAAAAACTATAGAACCATCCATTCATACGAGAACACACTCTATGGCCTTTTTAGATAGGGCCCTACATGACATCCGGAATACAATAAGATTATTAAAGTTTCCGTCCCTTCCTTAGGTTTCTCACGGTGTAATGTCCGGCTGAGCTTCCTTCTGAATGCAAATAGACTAAACTACGATATGAAAAGGAGCCAAATGGTCATAAAAGACCAGTAAAATTGCATGGGAGTGAAGCCGAAAAACAAACAGTCTACATCAGCTAGGAAACGATTAACGAGATGTGTAGTTATGGATTCCTCAGAACCGTTTTACTCTACTAGGCCATCTGTAGGCATCTACAGGAAGTAGCCCACCTAGATTCTCATCAGGAAAAGAATCGGTCACTACGTGAAGCAAATGAAGAGAAATTACTCTGAACTGCAGCGATGGAATGTGCACCGTGCATAGTAAGGAAACAAGGCAGTGGAAAAAGGTGGAGGGATGGATATTTTTCAGGGAAAGGGAAAAACTCAATACAAAATAACCAGGTTTAGCAAAGCACAGGGGTCAACTTGGCTTGTCATAGCAAAGGGGTTGAATACTTATGTGAATGAGATATTTCTGTATGAATTTTAAATGATTTTGTTCTTCCGTCTAGTCTCTGTGACAGCGCAAGACTTCCAATCCGATATGATCTTTATTTTGGAACTCACTGCAAGGCCTTACGGAGTCAACGGGGTGGTTACAGACCTGAAATGGTCCCAATGACGCAAGGTATCGACTGATACTTGAAGTAAGGAATTTGGCGATGGGTATCAGCCAAAACATTTACTATTGTGGTGGACGCCATAGTATTTTATACACCCCCAACCCATTGAGGTCTTTATAAGTAAACCCAGCACCAGCTAGTGAGCATACCTAACGGTGGGCTGTTCGGTCACCTCGAGTAAAAGATGTCTTATGGGGTCAACGGCACAGTTACGAATCTACCATTGAAAACTTCTCAGGCAGATGATTAAACAAATATTCAGTGGTATTCATCTATATTCTATAACAATAAAAGGTCGAGTGTGTGTGAAGGTGTGTGCGTCTCCTCCATAAATCGAAAACCATGAAACCGAGCGGGCCCAAACTTTGCATGCATGCTTCTCAACCTCCAAGAGATTGTATGAATAAACACTGGGTGTTTGGGTCTGTTTAAACACCCTTTTTGAAGATGACCAACGGCGTGCACATGACAAAAATATAAAATAGCCTTGTGAAAAAAACAGTACGCCATATTGGTAAGCCCACTGTCACATCGCTAGGTTCTTAAGCTGCCATTTTGTTTTGGCCTTTTTAAACATTGAGAATTCGCCAAGCATTGAATGGTTCACCCACTAACAGGGATGGGTGAGCTGGGTTTAGACCATCGTGTGACAGGTTTCCTGCATCGGTCCTGTGGATATGGGTGGATATTTGGAAAGACAAGGGTGTCTTGAGAAGGATTGCATATAAATCGGGAATTCTGACTTTCAAAGGAATTTCTTTGGAGAAAACGCACTTTTTGCTTTGAGCGGCCTCACGGGGCTATTTATGCCTCGCCCCCAAAGGTGGCCGGAGGCATTATGTTTTCGGGTTGTCCATCCATCCGTATGGATTAAACCCCATTTTTCTCAGCAACATGTCCAATTGAGATTAAACTTTCAGGGTAGGAGTGACACCCATACAGAATGTTTTTTTGATGATAATTATGACATCATAGGTCACGTGGTATGTCAGCCATCTTCGATTAAACGCAAATAATTTAAAAATTATTTCTCAGAAACCACTGAATGGAAAATTTGAAACTTCGCACATTGTCAAGTACTCCCAATGGGAAACAAAAGCATGACAATGATGACATCATAGGTGAAGTGGTATACCAGCCAAAAATGTTTTAATGGAATTCCTTATCCTAAAAATTTGAAATTGAATGCACATGATCAATGACATCTTTGTTTTGAAATAGCAAATTATGACATCATCGGGCACATGGTTTGGCAGCCATATTGGATTTAACCTAAAACCTTACAAAAACATCTTCTCCCAAACCACCAAATCAAATGACACGAAACTTTATGTGTGTCATTGACTAGACATGGTGATTAAAAGATGATCATGAAAACATCATTGGTCACATGGTGTGGCAGTCCAATTGGATTGAAGGAAAATATTAAATAACTCGTGGGGTCACCCGTGGGAATCCCACGGGCATGGACGTGTGTGACATTTGGACATCTTGATTTAGATGCTGCACATTCAATTTTACAAAATCGTTACTGGCAATTCATCAGATCCAGAAATGGTGTGATGAAAACAATTTATTTATTTCACATAATATGTGACCCCTCACTCCTCTCTACCTGACACTCTCCTCTCTCCACCCTCACGCCACTCCAATCCCACTCCTCCAATACCTCCTCACACTCCTCTCCAATACCTCCTCACACTCCTCTCCAATACCTCCTCACACTCCTCTCCAATCCCTCACACTCCTCTCCAATTCCTCACACTCCCCTCCAATCGCTCCTCACTCTCCTCTCCAATTGCTCCTCACTCTCCTCTCCAATCGCTCCTCACTCTCCAACTCCTTGCTCCTCACTCTCCAACCCCTCACTCCTCACTCTCCAACACCTAGCTCTCCAACCCCTAGCTCCTCGCTCTCCAACCCCTCGCTCCTCACTCTCCAACCCCTAGCTCCTCGCTCTCCAACCCCTAGATCCTCGCTCTCCAACCCCTAGATCCTCGCTCTCCAACCCCTAGATCCTCGCTCTCCAACCACTCACTCCTCACTCTCCAACACCTAGCTCTCCAACCCCTAGATCCTCGCTCTCCAACCCCTAGATCCTCGCTCTCCAACCCCTAGATCCTCGCTCTCCAACCCCTAGATCCTCGCTCTCCAACCCCTAGATCCTCGCTCTCCAACCCCTAGATCCTCGCTCTCCAACTCCTTGCTCCTCGCTCTCCAACCCCTAGAGCCTCGCTATCCAACCCCTAGATCCTCGCTCTCCAACCCCTAGATCCTCGCTCTCCAACCCCTCACTCCTCACTCTCCAACACCTAGCTCTCCAACCCCTAGTTCCTCGCTCTCCAACCCCTAGATCCTCACTCTCCAACCCCTAGATCCTCGCTCTCCAACCCCTAGATCCTCGCTCTCCAACCCCTCACTCCTCACTCTCCAACACCTAGCTCTCCAACCCCTAGCTCCTCGCTCTCCAACCTCTCGCTCCTCACTCTCCAACCCCGAGCTCCTCGCTCTCCAACCCCTAGATCCTCGCTCTCCAACCCCTAGATCCTCGCTCTCTAACCCCCAGCTCCTCGCTCTCCAACCCCTCGTTCCTCGCTCTCCAACCCCCAGCTCCTCGCTCTCCAACCCCTCGCCTTCGCTCTCCAACCCCTAGCTCCTTGCTCTCCAACCCCTCGCCCCTCGCTCTCCAACCCCTCGCCCCTCGCTCTCCAACCCCTCGCTCCTCGCTCTCCAACCCCTCGCTCTTCGCTCTCCAACCCCTTGCTCCTTGCTCTCCAACCCCTCGCCCCTCGCTCTCCAACCCCTTGCCCCTTGCTCCCCAACCTCTAGCTCCTCGCTCTCCAACCCCTAGCTCCTCGCTCTCCAACTCCTCGCGCCTCGCTCTCCAACCCCTAGCTCCTCGCTCTCCAACCCCTAGCTCCTCGCTCTCCAACCCCTAGCTCCTCGCTCTCCAACCCCTAGCTCCTCGCTCTCCAACCCCTCGCTCCTAACTCTCCAACCCCCAGCTCCTCACTCTCCAACCCCTCGCCCCTCACTCTCCAACCCCTCGCCCCTCGCTCTCTAACCCCTCACCCCTCACTCTCCAACCCCTCGCACCTCACTCTCCAACTCCTCACTCCTTGCTCCTCTCCCGTCTCATTCATTTTGGAAATGGAAGTTTCCACGCAACGCATGAATTGTCACGATCCTCAAGAGGAAGTGTCTCGTAATCATCAAATGGCAAGTAAATTACATTGTGAAAATTAAAGATTTCAAATAAACCTATTTATAGTGTACGCGCGCATAACTAATAAAAAAAAAATGAAGAAATATCTCTCGGTAATTTCCTGATACATATTTTAGTTTTTACTTCCGGATAATAATTTTGAATGAAATAAGAACGAAGAAATATATGTCGTTTTGTGACGACTGTCATCAAAAGTAAAAGTAATATATCTTAACGGAAAAGAAAAAGCGAATTTTTAATATATGTCGACATTTTCCCCGACTGTTATTTTAGGCGGTGTGTTTTCGTGTATCATCGTGGTGCAAGTTTTAAAAATATATCTCTGCATTTTCCCGTGTGTGCGTGAATGTTCTCAATTATTTCTGACCCCTAAAACCATCGATAAAAATTAAATCAGATGGTGATTCCGATATAAAATCGTGAGGGTGACTCAATGAATGGGCTTTATTTTACAGGTCTTTGAGAAATTATTTCGTTCTATAAACGGAAACTTTCATGGGATTCTCTTCCCGTTTTTTTTCAACCGAGTCTAAAACTATGTTAGCGACTGTTAAAAATGAAATGATATATCGAATTTGAGTTGAAATAAACCTGTGTGAGAGAGAAAGACAGCACAGGCCTAACTAAACAGGCCTCAAAGCTATTCGAGTTAATAAAATGGTGGATATTTGTTTACATGAAGCCTCTCCCAGAATGGGTGGAGCTACTGTCTAAACGGAGTAAACCACACCCCCGGACAGACAGACAGACAGACAGAATCACCGTAGTTTATCTCTGAACCCACTTACCCTATCGATGCGAAATTTTACAAACATCATCTAACACCACTGTTGCATATAGTTTGAAAATGATGATGTCGTAGATCACGTGGTTTGGCAGCCATCTTGAATATAAAACAAACCTTATCCGATCAACACAAAACTTCACAAACGTGATCCCCTCCCCATACATATACAGAATGTACATTTTAAGGTCATATGACATGTGGTATGGCAGCTATATTAGCTTGAAAGCCGATATTTAAAAAAAATCCCTTCTCTGAAACCGCTTCACCGAACAATGTGAAACCTGTCATGCTGGTGAAAATGTGATACTTGAAAACAGCTAAAGGGATTTACATGAAACTTGTTTGTTTTTAGGACAGTGAACGAGGGCATATACCCATTGTGGGACTATGCAGAGGCATATAAGCGACACAGTCGCATTGCTCTAGTTTAACTTTGATTTGATTTCTGTTTTCAGTTTTGGTGGTTGCGGGAGTGGTTGCACACTCGACTACAACAAATTTGATGAACATCCGATGACTTTTGACTAACTTACAACCTGTAATGACTTTACGTTCTGCATTCAGGTCATACTAAACACTTTTTTTAATATTCAGGTCATACTAAACACTGCCCGGAGAAGCCTCGAGGCATGTTTTTGGCAAATTAACACTTTTTTAGTAGTAGGAACTGCTGTTAAGCTCAATTTCGCTGTTTAAATTTTGAAATTTGGTTCAGGTTAAATGTTGGTAGAGCATATCACATTTTAGTTTTAAAATGTGAGCGAAAATTAAACAAAGGCACGAGCACCGCCTGGAGAAGTCCGGAGACACCCAGAGAAGTCCGGAGACCGGACATAGGGATGTGGAAGGAGCAAGGAGAGGATGTGGGGTGGGAGGAAGCCAAGAAGGTGTGGGGAGTAGGTGAAAACGGGAAGGGGAAGGGCAGGGGCGGAACTGGGAGGGGGAGGAGTGGGGAGAAGGGGAGGAGTGGGGAGTAGTGGAGCAGAGAGGGCAGGCCAAGGGGAGGGGGGGGGGCATATGGGAGGATGATACTGACATGGAGGGGTTTGACACCATAAATGGACGTGAGGGGGAAATTATTGTCATGTGCACACAACCTTTGCAAAATGGACGCCTCAGGATTCTCAAACTGGATATCCTGCAACAGATTTCATGGGAGGGGTGGTGGTGTGAATGCTTTTGGTTCAAGGCATGGAGGAAAATTCGGCTGTAAGTAAAAGAGGATGCTCGACGAACTCTGGGGTTTAAGAGTGAGGAGGTTTTGGGAAATAAGCCTTGTCAATGATAAAAGGAAGAGATTTTGATGAAGAAGAATACATAGGTTGGTCCTGATGGGAGTAAAAAGCAGAGTAAGGCATTTTAAAATACATTTTAGAAAGTTTATTTATTTATTCATTTTGAAGAGTTTTCAAGGAAGAGAAACGTTTTATTCAGTGAAGATTCAGTTTGTGGATATAGAAAAGAAGAAAGTATAGGATAATGAGCAACTGAGCACTGAAATAAGTTTGGATTTTCTTTCTGATGTTGTTGTTGTTGGTTATTGGGTTTTCCCCAAGTAAAGAAGGAAAGGTATTACGTTGTTTGTATTTTTGAGGGAGGAGGGGGAAATTGATTGGGCTGAGATATTAGACGTAGCAATACCTGGGGATAAAAGGAGTGAAAAGGAGGCAAAAAACACAAGGGATATGCACTTGACTATCACCAGTAGGCCTGACTTAACCCGAGGCGCAAATTGAACGATTCAACGCAGCAGAATACAATTTGGGATTTAAAAATTAATGAAAAACACTAGAGAGTTCATAGAACACGACATCCCACACAGTGTTTAGGTATATACAGGAAGGCCTTTCCATTTGTGGGAGATACGTTCTGCAAATCTGCAAACTTATGGGGTAATGGGGAAAATAGGGTTAGAGACTTCAACTTTAAATTTTTTGCTATTTAGTTTCATGAATAAAAGAGTTAATAACATAAAATAAAGTATTATTTTCCAGTATTAAGAACATAAAACTTTATTAGCCCCCGTTGAACTTGGTCCGAAACAGGGGGTTATGGATTTGGTCTCGTCCGTCCACATTCTTTAAACTTGGCGCAAAGACAATACATGAGCATACATATGCAGAAGATTTTGTTTTGTAATTCGACCAAAGATGGCCGACTGACGGCCTTTAACAATGCACACCATAATTACTAAAACCATGGCGGGGGCTATGACATTTTATGTCTTTTTCTTCTTGTTTTCTTGAGTTATATTACGCCCTGTTGGAATTCATCTGAAATGGGGGCTTATGGATAGGGTCTCATCCGTCCATCTGTCCGCAACCATATCTCAGAGATGTATGGTCTGATTTTGTTCATACTTAGCACAAAGACAATATATGACGGCATAAACGTGCACTTCGCTTTATTTTGCGATATGATCAAAGATGGCCGACTGGTAGACTGGCGGCCATTTTAATTGTAAAAAAAACTGATATTGAACACTTCCTCAACCATTTATCGGACATGCATTTACCAATCTTGTTCAAACTTGGCACACTGATAAATCAATGTTGGGTAACATATGCACGTTTTTGTTTCGAGATTATATCCAAGATGGCTGACTTGTGGCCATTTTGTTACTTAAACGTGTCCCCAACCATTTCTCGGACATGCACGGACCGATTTTGTTCAAACTTGGCACAAAGACAATACATGACAGTATACATATGTAGAAGATTTTGTTTTGCAATCCGACCAAAGATGGCTGACTGATGGCAAAATTCGTACAGCAAAATTATTAAAACCACGGGGGCTATGAGATTTTATGTGTTTTTCTCCTTGTTAAGATCATGAGATGGCAATGTTGACGATGGCAATGATAGAGGTGAGGTTGATGTTGGGGGGGCTTGAGGGGATTATTGTGTTGATGGCTCATATTAATTAAGTGAATTAATGTGGAAAATAGTTTGCCAACCTGTGATTGTTCGAACGCATCGACCGCAATTCGCAAACCTTGCCTCAATAAATTCATCATGATCGAGCAAAGTTTGTTCACGGCATTTTTTAAAATCAGGGTTTATGAAGGTTTTCCGGGGGGTTTGTCCCCCTAAAATGTGTACTTGCTCTTTTCTCCGAAACTACACATAGAATTTTGATGAAACTAGATCACAGTCCCTTCCTCGACCGTGATGTACCAATGTTCGGTCACAGCAATCGGAGTTTACGGTTGGGGTGGGGGGTGAGGGAGGGCTGGGTTGCCCCCCAAAATAGGTATGTTTTTCTTTGTTTGTTTAAAGCCTTATTATTACGTTAGTATGATTCTACCTGCTGCCCTGTCTCCTAGATTTTGTACGTATTATGAAGGCGATTTGTGTTGTACAGTATTCAAGTATATAATTCAATTTAAATAAAGGTTTAAAGTGGTTTAAAGGTGTATGAATAAAAACAGTCTGAGTTTTATCGCCATTTTCCACAGTGCATATTACACCACCCCATCAAACACGTTGCATTAGTTATTCGTGCCTGTGGTTTGTGTCCTTTATGACATCCTTAAAAACAGGAAGTTTCCTGTTTGGAATGATTTTAAAGTTTGTTTGACTGCCAGGCAGGATGATCGGGACGAGATTCCGTACAATCTGCCCAATTCAGAGCCAAAGTGCTGCTAAATATGTAGGTTTCTGTTCCGATTCGTGTTCTACAATGTTCAAAATATAAAATCGAATTGAATTGAAAGAATCGACAGACAAAGTGAACCAATATTGTTTAACCGCGATTTTCGCTTCGCAAGTGTGGGGTGATAATGTAATGTTCCCAACAAGCTGGCAGAGGAGAAAAGGACGGCTCAGTTGTTTAGCATGGCGTGCACATGATGGTGTTGGGGGCAAAATGTGGGGGAGAGCACCAGGAGACGGGCAAGGGCCTAAGCCGACAGCACGTCTGAGTTCAGACAGGCCGCACATAGCGTCACATTTATCTGCTCCGCACAGGAAACCACTCGGCCCTAATAAATGGTACATTTCAAAATTTGGATTTGCACTGCAGTTTCCTATCTATTACGTAATGCTATTTTGTTTTCATTGGACGGTTTGATGCCAGAAACCATCAAGATGTGGTTGTGGAGAAAATAACATTTTATGGGTACGGAGTCGAAAAAAAACAACGCACTCCAGATTCAGCTTTACGTCATGAGTCTTGAAAATAATTTAATCTTGTTGACATGAAAAATGTTATCCAAAGTTCAATTGATTGTATAAGACTAAGAGCTTCAGAAGTAGAATGAACTCCATGATTGTAACCATGGAAACGATTATTTCACTTCATTATGACGAATGGCCATGTTACTGAAGCTAAATGCATCTTTATTCATTCCGAATGCTGTAACCTGACATTTCTTTGGCTTTTGCTGTTGAAGAATCTGTGAAAATATTATTTTGCACATCTTGTTTTTTTATTTTTCTTTCTGATAAATCCACATATGGAATTCATCTTCCAAAGCTGCAGATGTGAAAGCAAAATGAATCACTTCCCATTCCGAAAAGCAAATGCATTTACAACTAGATGGTATTCATAGAATACTTACCCGGTGCAGTGAACTTGTTACGAGCTAACTCTTCTGTTTTTGAAGCGTTTTTCTTCGTTGATCCAACATGGCTGCCAGACCACCTGAGTGATGACATCATAAATTTATATTCTCCAGTATAATTGTTGCGTAGATCACGCTCAAGATATTTCAAACTGATCAGACTGTTATACTTGTCAAATTATGACGTCATAAGGAAGGCACCGATGACATCATCATTAAAATATCATATTCATCGTAGGGAGTACTTGACAATGAGCCACGTTTCAATTTTTTCCATTGAGCGGTTTCGGAGATATAGAGGTATAGAGGTTTTTAGAGGTATAGAGGTTTTCCAAGATGGCGTCCGTACCACGTGACCTATAACGTCACAATTATGAATAAAGAAATTTCTACAGGCCCTATGGTCCCTATGGTAAAATTTCGTGTCAATCAGACCAACGGCTGCCGAGAAAATGATTTTTTTTTTTTAATGCAGACACCCACACACACGCACCCGATCGCCTAACCCTGCTTTTTGCTTCGCGAGCACAGTGTAATAAGTTTGAAAACTTGGTGCCGACGCGCTTCGGCATACGCAACGATTCTGGTCGATTGGCGGTTCCATTCAGACCAAAGACTTCAAAATCTTCCGTGCTACCTCCCCGCTTGACATTCAGCATTTAGAGGATAGAGTACGGACAAACCCCATGCTGGCAGGTGTAGTTTGCTAGAGCTACGCCCACTCGCCTATAAGTTGTCTCGGCTGGGTTTGAATCCCGACCCAGCTATAAACTGTTATCCGTACTCCTGAATAAGTACAGGCAAACCCCGTAGGTTGGCATCCTACAGAGCGGACGGACGAGATTTCTTCTTAAAACGCCCCCATCGACTGCAGAGAAAAGCAACGTCAGTAGATGGTATTTCCAGCACCCAGAGTGCTCTGGGAAGTTTGGTCACTTCCGCCAAGGTCACCAGGTGTGTTTGTCTTAAGTCAAAGTCCAGTGTCAGAGTGTGCCTGCATACGCATGCTCGTGTATTTCTGTTTTGTTGTCTCACCTGTCACCTTGATCACCATCAAGGGTTATATGCTGGATGATTGGCCCTTTCCGTATTTCCAGCAGTCAGTCAGGGAAGAGTTTGTATACTATACTTATGCTGCCCCGACTATACTTATGGTCGAACGTCAAGCCTGGCCAGCAGGTTCGTGAAAGACTTGGGCCAAAACTTCCCCCGGCCAACCCCAATTTGTGGCCGTTGAAAGAAGAATAATAATATTAGGCCACGGACTTACTGATCATCGGGAAAATTGCTTGTTCGGTTTTCTTTGTGCAGTAAAGCATCGGAGAGTAAAGGGGGGGGGGGGGGCAGGGAAGGAGGTTGGGAGCGGGGAGGGATGGGGGAAAGTTGGTAGGGGGGAATTTGTAATCGGGACCTGCCAAGCCGGTACGAGAACAGCTGTGTAAACACGGCGAGGGCAAAATGGGGAAGTCCTCCAGATCATTGCCACGGCCGCGCGGTTCAACAGGCGGATAACGATCCGAGAGCGCGCAGGAAGAGCTCGCTTGTACATGGAGGACGGATGATTCCGCCCCCCCCCCCCCCCGCCCACCCCCCCCTCCCCCGCCGACCCCCCCCCCCCCCCCCCCCCCCGCGAACGTCGGCCATGACTATAATGAGAAAACCAGTCGTTTGGTCTTGTTCACAAATCGTGTAAAACATTTAGCCCCATGAGCATGCGATCATCTCGACTTGTAAAGCAATCTCCCCCTCGAAATTATACCATGGTGTTTACTGTACAAAAAGCTTTCACAAGTTCCTTGTAGTGAAGGTAAATGAGCGTAGCTGCGTAGGTCTACTATGACACACCTGGGTCTTTAAATTAAAGTGCCGCATGGTTTGAAAGGCTTATTGCAATTAAATCACGGTAATAAAAACATGGTAAACATTATTAATTAGGTATCATGATGAAGCCAAACAGCATTTCCATTGTGAAAACATCGCACGGATTGATCCATTTGAAGAATTGCATCTGGTAAACTAGAACAGAACTAGGTAGAAAGCATACCTCCACCAAGCTGAACAGTTTACGTTTTGCATCCCACTGATAGACCGGATCTGGATTCGGACCTGAACCAAAATCTAATCAGCTTGTTCTTGTCACATAACCAACTCATCCACCAAGTTTCATCGGAATCCATCGATAATTTTTTGAGATATCGTGTTACATATAAGTTTTAGTCTTATCATTTATTGGTGAAGAATCACTCAAAAAAATTCTCCGATCCAGATCCGGATCTTCACCAAACTCGAATCATTTCATCCATCACATACCCAACTTTAAAACCAAATTTCGTCCGAATCTGTCCATGACTGGTTGAGATATCCTGTTCACAAACAGACAGCCAAACAAGAAATATGTTGTGCAAAGGTCAACAACTTATTTCAGTGATTTTGCACGACACTTGCGAAATCGCTAAAATAAGTTGTTGACCTTTGGCCTATTGATACAAATTGACAATTTTAGAAATTCGGCCTATGTTGACCTTTCCTCCTTTAGATCTCAAAAATAATTGGTGGTTGAATTCAGTGACCTCATGTATAAAACCTCTACGAATTTAAAGTCAATCGGATGAAAATTGAGGATTTTAGAAATTTGGCCTATGCTGATCTTTTGGCCTATGTTGACCTCAAAAATGCTTGGTGGTTGAATTGAGTGACCATATATGCAAATTCTCTTAAAATTTAAAGTCAATCAGATGAAAATTGAGGATTTTAGAAATTTGGCCTATGTTGACCTTTTGGCCTATGTTGACCTCAAAAATACTTGGTGGTTGAATTGAGTGACCACATATGCAAATTCTCCGAAAATTTCAAGTCAATCAGATGAAAATTGAGGATTTTAGAAATGCTGCCTCTGTTGACCTTTTGGCCTAAGTTGACCTCAAAAATACTTGGTGGTTGAATTGAGTGACCACATATGCAAATTCTCTTAAAATTTCAAGTCAATCAGATGAAAATTGAGGATTTTAGAAATCTGGCCTATGATGATCTTTTGGCCTATGTTGACCTCAAAAATACTTGGTGGTTGAATTGAGTGACCATATATGCAAATTCTCTTAAAATTTCAAGTTAATCAGATGAAAATTGAGGATTTTAGAAATTTGGCCTATGATGACCTTTTGGCCTATGTTGACCTATTGACCTTTTGACCCCAAAAACAATAGGCTTCTTGCTTATGACCAACTCTAACATTTGGTGAAGTTTCGTGAATATCAGTTGAAAATTTTGACCTGTAGGCGACTGACATACAGGCAGACAAACAAACAGACAGACAGACAGACAGACAAACAGACAGACAGAATAACGCACAAGACCAAACAATATACTTGGAAAAATCTTTGATTTTCGCAAGTAATGAGACAGACCGACATATGACAAACAAACAGACAGACAGGGGTGAAAACATAACCTCCATCCTCCATCTTTGGTGGCGGAGGTAATAAATAATCCTAACGATGCAATTTCAGATTTGATGATGAGATCGATAGGATTTTTTAGTGCGTGAATGGGGGTGGTCAGATATCACACAAAACGAGTTGTTTCAGTTGCTGTTCTCCCGACGCCAGTTCCCTCATCGTTGCGTGTTATCCTCAGTCATATACAAGAACCCCGTGAATGGAGGAAAGCCAGAGAACTGGTGAATCATTTCCTGGCAGATTTTTCCCTGGGATACAAAGTTAGCCCTCAAAGTCCCTTAACGGCTTTCCATGAAACACCCCCTTGTCCATTCCTCAAGTTCCTTTTTATCTCCAGTCTCCCTAAACAGTCACTCCCTACTCCGAAGACCCCCTACCACCTTCCACTCTCCTTTCCTCCTTCACAAGCCAGCTCCCCCCACGGTCTCCCCTTTCCCAAAACTCACATCCTCCTTCGTCCTCTGCCTTTTCTCCAGGTTCTTCACACCCTCGCATCAGTTGAATCCCATATGCAACCCTTGGCATTGAACCCCATTCGCCTAATCCTTAATCATTCAACAACAGCAACACATCTGGCTTATAATACCCTGAGCCAATCACAGCTGGGAAATTTCTCTCTCTCATCTCCTTTTGTGGGTTATCACATGTACATCCTGGCCGCTGATTGCACAGGCTATTTAGCGTGAGAAAAGAATATCATCTGTCTGTCCGTCTACAGACGTCGGTCTAGGATCGAGGAACGACTGCATTTCAATTGGGTATTATATTTTGAAGGCGGTGATTTGGCTGTGAATTTGGCAAATTGTATGGAATCTCGGTCCGAGTGCACATTCGCAGAGAGAGGTAAGGTATCTTTTTTTTTTATGTCGGTCTGTCTGTCTGGCTTCAAATGAAATTGAAAATCATTCCAAACAGGAAACTTACTGTTTGAAAGGACGTCATAAGGGACACAAACAACAGGCACGAAAAACCAATATAACATGTCAAATTAGAACAGCCATCGATAGAGCGCCACACCTCCACCTGGCTGAACAGTTTACATTTTGTATACACTGATATGCCGAATCTGGATTCGGACCTGAACCAAAATCGAATCGGCTTGTTCTTGTCACATAACCGACTCATCCACATCGTTTTCTCATAACCCGTCCAAACTATTTGGAAATATCGTGCTCACAAACAGACAAACCTTCAGTGGCAGAGGTACAGTACATTCAGAAAGTATTCAGACCCCTTCACTTTTTTCACATTTTGTTATGTTGCAGCCTTGTGTTGAAATCGTTTAAATTCATTTTTTCCCTCATCAATCTACACTCAATACCCCACAATGACAAAGAGAAAACAGGATTTTAGAAAGTTTTGCAAATTTATTAAAAATAAAAAACTGAAATATCACATTGACATAAGTATTCATACCCTTTGCTATGACACTTGAAATTTAGCTCAGGTGCCTCCCATTTCTCTTGACCATCTTTGAGATGTTTCTACACCTTGATTGGAGTCCACCTGTGGTAAATTCAATTGATTGGACATGATTTCGAAAGGCACACACCTGTCTATATAAGGTCTCACAGCTGACAATGCATATCAGAGCAAAAACCAAGCCATGAGGTCGAAGGAACTGCCTGCAAAGCTCAGAGACAGGATTGTATCGAGGCACAGATCTGGGGAAGCCAACAAAAAAATCTCTGCTGCATTGAAGGTTCCCAAGAGCACAGTGGCCTCCATAATTCTTAAATGGAAGAAGTTTGGAACAACCAGGACTCTTCATAGAGCTGGCCGCCCGGCCAAACTGAGCAATTGGGCGAGAAGGGCCTTGGTAATAGAGGTGACCAAGAACCCGATGGTCACTCTGGCTGAGCTCCAGAGATCCTGTGTGGAGATGGGAGAAACTTCCAGAAAGACAACCATCACTGCAACACTCCACCGATCTGGGATTTATGGCAGAGTGGCCAGACGGAAGCCTCTCCTCAGTGAAAGACACATGAAAGCCCACTTGGAGTTTGCAAAAAAGCACCTAAAGGACTCTCAGACTGTGAGAAACAAGATTCTGTGGTCTGATGAAACCAAGATTGAACTGTTTGGTTTGTTTTTGTTTTCTACATCCTTTACAACTTTTATTTCATTTCAATTGTATCTTATGTTGTGGCCTGCAGTAGTTAGTTATTTTCTATTGAATGTAAAGATTAGCCTTTTCCCATTGTGTAGTAATGAAGACCAAATATGCGTTGAGTTAGGCAGGATGTCAAGCCTTTGTGGCTGGGAGAAGCCATTACTAATGTGCAGGAAGGCGTGGCTAGAAACACAGGCCCACATGACCAGTGAGGAGGCGGGAACACCTCGCCATGATGCGACAATCCTCAGCCAATGAGAGGCTCTGGAAAATTTTGAAGGGCGTGGGCAGGTCTGATAATAGCCCACGCATTATCATTCTCTTGTCTTTGAATTTTCGCTGCGCACAGGATGACCTCCTGCTCTGTTCGATCTTGCCTTGCCTGGGATTTTGCCACGTGGATGACACCCTGCTCTGGACTCTCTTGTTTTAGCTCCAACGACACGTATTTTGGCCTTTGTTCTTCGTCGACACCAATCGCTTCTGCGCCGATCTTTTGCGCCATCCGGCTGACCTGCAAGCTTGTCCAACCTGTGCTGAAGTTCGTCCGTACCAACTTCGAGGTGGCGGTTCATCCTTCGGACCTAACCTCATCCAGGCTGCACGTCCGGCTCGGGTATTGAACTGCGAGCTGCGCACACCAGACCACGTGGTCACCAGCGAGGCAATTCAAGCACGTACATCGGTACGCCCTTAACCAGTGTCCTTTTTCCCTGTGCGTGTGTGTGTCAGAGTGTGAAGGCACCAAGTCGGGGTTATTATTAGGTAATAATTGATAAGCTGAATCTTCGTCTTTGTTTCTCTGTGCCTTCAAAATAAAAGGCTGTACATTTTGTTGTTACTTTCCAACCTGTTCGGTACGTCTTTTCTCCATTGGCCTAGCATCATCCGGGACCAAATTTGGCTAGACTCAGGTCCATAAATCTCGTGGGGTAACGCCGCTTTCCACACCATGCAAATCCGCTCGGCACGCAATTGAATAAGGTGTGTGAAAGCGAGGGTTCGATCGCGCGGTTCTTCGGCACACGCGTGCACCTTGATCCGTGCACCTTGAAGGTATTCGTGATTCTCCGGTATTAACCGAGGGGAATCACGCAAAAAAAATTGTTGTGCAAGAAGGGGGTTTTGAACCCGGCCCCCGCAACAAATTGTTGTTAAGGAGTGGGATAATTTGAACCACCGCAACCATATAATCCACCAGGGTGAACAATTTACGTTTTGTTCATAGTAGCGGATTATATATTCAAAAGCGCTTGAACACAGCAGAACGTGCTCGGAAACGACAAAGCGGATTTTAAAAAATCCTCCCAAAATTTTCTCAAAACCCCAAAATTTTCTCAAAATCTTTTTTCACAAAATTTCATGTGGTAAGGTGTTTTATGTACTCTGTAGCTGTTGGTGGTGATAACGTCAGATCTGCTGTATGTAGTTTCTCAATGCTATGGCATGTGCTCCAGATGTTAATGGAGAAAACGACGACAGTTTCCTCACACAATGTAACCAGCATTGTCTATCTTGAAGGAGATTACCAGTTATAACTTATAAAGAATCACCACCACCACCACAACCACAACCACCACCACGAAAACTGGCACGCCCAGTGAGTGGCCCGTAAAGAAGACAGAGTGCAGCAACCTTCTCGGCTTTCTTCCCTCATTCTACTTCACATCCAAAATTCAGTTAAACACTCCCAAAATATCTACTTGTGTGCGACAATGATCCTAGTCGTGATCTCAATCCGAAACGAGGACAATGCTGATCTTATTCCGTAACGACGACAATGCTGATCTTTATCCTCAACGAGGACAATGCTGATCTTATTCCTAAACGAGGACAATGCTGATCTTATTCCTACACGTGGACAATGCTGATCTTATTCCTAAACGTGGACAATGCTGATCTTATTCCTAAACGAGGACAATGCTGATCTTATTCCTACACGTGGACAATGCTGATCTTATTCCGTAACGAGGACAATGCTGATCTTATTCCTAAACGAGGACAATGCTGATCTTATTCCGACACGTGGACAATGCTGATCTTATTCCTAAACGTGGACAATGCTGATCTTATTCCTAAACGAGGACAATGCTGATCTTATTCCTAAACGAGGACAATGCTGATCTTATTCCTACACGTGGACAATGCTGATCTTATTCCTAAACGTGGACAATGCTGATCTTATTTCTAAACGAGGACAATGCTGATCTTATTTCTAAACGAGGACAATGCTGATCTTATTCCTACACGTGGACAATGCTGATCTTATTCCTAAACGTGGACAATGCTGATCTTATTCCTACACGTGGACAATGCTGATCTGATTCCTACACGTGGACAATGCTGATCTTATTCCTACACGTGGACAATGCTGATCTTATTCCTACACGTGGACAATGCTGATCTTATTCCTACACGTGGACAATGCTGATCTTATTCCTACACGTGGACAATGCTGATCTTATTCCTAAACGTGGACAATGGTGATCTTATTTCTAAACGAGGACAATGCTGATCTTATTCCTACACGTGGACAATGCTGATCTTATTCCTAAACGTGGACAATGCTGATCTTATTCCGAAACGTGGACAATGCTGATCTTATTCCTACACGTGGACAATGCTGATCTTATTTCTAAACGAGGACAATGCTGATCTTATTTCTAAACGAGGACAATGCTGATCTTATTCCTACACGTGGACAATGCTGATCTTATTCCTAAACGTGGACAATGCTGATCTTATTCCTACACGTGGACAATGCTGATCTGATTCCTACACGTGGACAATGCTGATCTTATTCCTACACGTGGACAATGCTGATCTTATTCCTACACGTGGACAATGCTGATCTTATTCCTACACGTGGACAATGCTGATCTTATTCCTACACGTGGACAATGCTGATCTTATTCCTAAACGTGGACAATGCTGATCTTATTTCTAAACGAGGACAATGCTGATCTTATTCCTACACGTGGACAATGCTGATCTTATTCCTAAACGTGGACAATGCTGATCTTATTCCGAAACGTGGACAATGCTGATCTTATTCCTAAACGTGGACAATGCTGATCTTATTTCTAAACGAGGACAATGCTGATCTTATTCCTACACGTGGACAATGCTGATCTTATTCCTAAACGTGGACAATGCTGATCTTATTTCTAAACGAGGACAATGCTGATCTTATTCCTACACGTGGACAATGCTGATCTTATTCCTAAACGTGGACAATGCTGATCTTAATCCGAAACGTGGACAATGCTGATTTTAATCCAAAACGAGGACAATGCTGATCTTATTCCTAAACGAGGACAATGCTGATCTTAATTCTAAACGAGGACAATGCTGATCTTATTCCTAAACGTGGAAAATGCTGATCTTATTCCTAAACGTGGACAATGCTTATCTTATTCCTAAACGTGGACAATGCTGATCTTATTCCTAAACGTGGACAATGCTGATCTTATTCCTAAACGTGGACAATGCTGATCTTAATCCGAAACGTGGACAATGCTGATCTTAATCCAAAACGAGGACAATGCTGATCTTAATTCTAAACGAGGACAATGCTGATCTTATTCCTAAACGAGGACAATGCTGATCTTAATTCTAAACGAGGACAATGCTGATCTTATTCCTAAACGAGGACAATGCTGATCTTATTCCTACACGTGGACAATGCTGATCTTATTCCTACACGTGGACAATGCTGATCTTATTCCTAAACGTGGACAATGCTGATCTTATTCCTACACGTGGACAATGCTGATCTTATTCCTACACGTGGACAATGCTGATCTTATTCCTACACGTGGACAATGCTGATCTTATTCCTACACGTGGACAATGCTGATCTTATTCCTACACGTGGACAATGCTGATCTTATTCCTAAACGTGGACAATGCTGATCTTATTTCTAAACGAGGACAATGCTGATCTTATTCCTAAACGTGGACAATGCTGATCTTATTCCTAAACGTGGACAATGCTGATCTTAATCCGAAACGTGGACAATGCTGATCTTAATCCAAAACGAGGACAATGCTGATCTTATTCCTAAACGAGGACAATGCTGATCTTAATTCGAAACGAGGACAATGCTGATCTTATTCCTAAACGTGGAAAATGCTGATCTTATTCCTAAACGTGGACAATGCTTATCTTATTCCTAAACGTGGACAATGCTGATCTTATTCCTAAACGTGGACAATGCTGATCTTATTCCTAAACGTGGACAATGCTGATCTTAATCCGAAACGTGGACAATGCTGATCTTAATCCAAAACGAGGACAATGCTGATCTTAATTCTAAACGAGGACAATGCTGATCTTATTCCTAAACGAGGACAATGCTGATCTTAATTCTAAACGAGGACAATGCTGATCTTATTCCTAAACGTGAAAATGCTGATCTTATTCCTAAACGTGGACAATGCTGATCTTATTCCTAAACGTGGACAATGCTGATCTTATTCCTAAACGTGGACAATGCTGATCTTATTCCTAAACGTGGACAATGCTGATCTTATTCCGAAATGACAACAAGGCTGATCTCAATCCTAAACGAGGACAATGCTGATCTCAATCCGAAATGTGAACAATGCTGATCTCAATCCTAAACTTGGAAAATGCTGATCTTAATCCCAAACGTGGTCAATGGGGGGAGGGGGAGTTTAACAGGCCTCTCCGTTTTGGGGGAGTGGAGGTGGAAGGGAAGGAGGAAAAGTTTGCCCATGCAAAGTGTGCTTCATAACCTCAGTTTCCCAGATAAAAAAGAAAATTGTATTATCCTCTGCCACCATCATGAGGTGGCGCTACATGGTACACATTTACATAGAGAATTTACCCTGGTGCCCCACACCCCTGCATGAGGCCACGGCCACATGGCCTATGTTACCACCCACCCCCCCCCCCCCCCCCCCCCCCCCCAGACAAAGTTGTATTTGTACTTCGAGTAAAGTATAAAAGTGGTTATAGCTGGAGTACCGGGCGTTGCTCAAGCGAAAAAGAAACATTCACATATTTGAAATGAGGGAAAATATAATGGAAAAGCAATTGCATCCAAATCAGAATCCATCACAAATATCAAATCATCATTTCACCTTTTCGTTGAATATCTGCTGCTGAATGTGCCGTTCATCACGTTTCTGAGTTAAATATGATGACGTTCAAGAAGAAGAGGAAGCATTACCACCAACTTTGACAGCTTCCGGAATTGTTTGATTATTCGTGTTGAAATGTCTGGTAACTGTTTTGTATTTATTTATGCGAATGTGTACTTGTATATAACTGTCATTAATCAAAAAGGCTCAGGCACTTTCGAGTGATTTTTTTTAAATCCCCAAAAATGAACTTTTTTTGCCTAAAATACTCCCAGGCACTCACTGATGCACTTCTGAATGTTTGACGAAGATCCATTAAGCCATCTCTGAGAGAAATAGCGACATATAGACAGGCAGACAGACAAACGGCTCTTATGTAGTAGATATTGTATTCGGGCACCCAAAAAGCTTCCCTCGTGAATATCAAACTCAAACTATGTTTAACGAGCTCTTCACTATTACACTTCTGGGATGGAGGCTCAATGTAAATGAGTGACGTCATCCATGTTTTTTTTATGGGCCAAATTGAAATTTGTTTAACTTCTTCTTCTTTAGCACCAACAATTATTCCCACGTTTTTATTGGGTTATCCATGGGAAATTTTGGCCTTTTCAGTTTGTCTTTAACAAAACTGTTGCGCAGACATGACGTTCGACGAAAGTCAGGGCAGGAATTTGTAATTTGGTCAAGGTGCCGGTGATGGCTCGCCTACTCTTCACCAATGACACAGTGGGGTCTTTAACGTCCACCTGAGGGACAGCACACACATTGATGATTCACCCTGCCTTCGAAACACCAGGATGACAGTTTATAGCTTGGTTGGGATTGGAACCCAGGCGAGACAGCTTATAGGCGAGTGTGCGTACCTCTAGGGCCTAGGCCATCCTATCAGCCCTAAATTACTTACCTTGGGATGGAAAACAAAAGAAGGCCCACCCTTCTGAGAATGATGTGGAACCTTTAACTTGCATTGACAAATAGCCAGTGTTAGCAAGGCATGGTAAATGTTCATGAGATTATTTGTATATAAAATATTGTCGCGCGAATCCCTCAGTTAATACCGTGGGCTCGCGGATAGCCCAAATTGACTTAAATGGAGGCGACGATCAATTGCGGATTTGACTAGGCAGCACGGGAGGAAGAAGGAAGAAGAAGAAGAAGCAGCAAAAGCTCTTACCTGACGCGATCTCACTGGCAGCTCCGATCCTGCAGGGAATGAACTCACACGAACACAGGATTTTGAATAGAAAAGAAAAAAATACAAGGATTTATTTACAATAAATAGCGGGACAGGAAAATAACACGCCGGTAATCACTACACCCCTCTAATGGAGTGCTCCCACACTTCACTTCAAATACAAACAAATGGGTATGAATTAACTCAAAGAAATCGTTGTGTGTGCGTTTGTGGATGTGAGCTTATCTCAGTCTGGCTGGATGTGTCTGTCAGGAATCGCACAGGCTCCGGCGCTCGCGTGAAGCAGGCCTCCGTCCGCCTCGCTGCCGCTCTGCTAGACCCCAAGCCTCCTGCTCGCCCTGCTCGTCGGTCGCACGTGAGGTCCCGTTGGCTCGTAGCACCAAGCCTTGCACCGAGCACCATGCACCAAGAGCAAGAGCAAGAGCAATCACCAAACACCAAGACGACAGGGAAGACGATATGGAAGACAACATGGAAGACGACAGGGAAGACCGCAGGGAAAGATGCAGGGAAGCAGAACGACGGCCAACACCAAGCACCCGCACAGAACCCAGAGCGAAGAGGCCAAAATGCCCGCGAGCAAGTCGTTTTGTCACCCGCGGTGTGACGTCAGCCCTTTCTCTCCCAATCAGTCCCTCACTTCTTGGTGTTCTTTTCGCACCTTCCGACGTCACCGGCGCTTGTCCTTCAACCAGCGACCTGCTTTTAAGTAGTGTTTCCGTGCCTTCCGCACTGATTGGCCGAGTGTTCGCGCCTTCCGCACTGATTGGCCGAGGTGTCCACAGTCGGTGGCCAATCAGTGTGCCGCCTCCTTCCACCTTCCTTTCACCAATCAGTGGACAGCTTCTTAGTCCAACCATTCACACGTTCCCTGGGCGTGGGTCTTGCTTGTGAGCACAATGTTTGTCGCCCATGCCGGCGTTGTACGCGGCCGCTTCCTGCTTGTCTT